>NC_069078.1:28946177-29248498 GCF_025698485.1 Gossypium arboreum
TTTTGCAAGAGATTTTTGAAGCTCAGAAAGATGATCAAGATTTGCAAGCCAAGAGAAAACAATTGTGAAGTCGTCTGAGTCAAATTTCAAAATTGGTTCGATGGGTGCTTAATGTTTAAAGATCGGATTTGTGTATCAAGAATGAGGAATTGATTCAAAAGATCCTACAGAAGCACATAGTGGTTATTTCTCGATTCATCCGGTAGTACGAAAATGTATAATGACTTGAAGAAAATGTATTGGTGGAATGGAATGAAAAGAGATATATCGAGTTTATGTCCAAATGCTTAATTTGTCAACAGTGAAAGCTGAACTCCAAGTGCCTTCGGATTACTTCACCTATTATGGTTCTGAATGGAAATGGGATCGGATTACTATGGATTTTGTTTCGAGATTGCCATTGACTCCGGAAAGAAAGATGCCATCTGGGTAATAGTTGACAAATTAACTAAGTCGGCTCATTTTATCCCGGTACGTACGGATTATTCTCTTAACAAGTTGGCTGAACTGTATCTTAGAAAAATTGTTAGATTACACGGAATACCATTGTCGATTATTTCAGATAGAGATCCAAGGTTTACCTCACGGTTTTGGCAAAAGTTGCAAGACGCGTTAGGTACAAAGTTAAATTTCAGTACTGCTTTTCATCCACAAACTGATGGACAATCAGAGAGAGTAATTCAGATTCTTGAAGATATGCTTAGATGTTGTGTATTGGAATTTCAAGGAAGTTGGGAAAGATATTTGCCGTTGGTAGAATTTGCTTACAACAATGGTTATCAGATGAGCTTGAAAATGGCACCTTATGAAGCATTATATGGTCGTAAGTGTCGAACACCATTGTATTGGACTGAACTCAAGGAAAATCAGATTTATGGAGTTGATCTAATAAAAGAAACTGAAGAAAAAGTGAAAGTAATTCGAGATTGTTTGAAAGCTGCTTTAGATAGACAGAAATCTTATGCAGATCTAAAACGAAAGGACATTGAATTTCAAGTTGGTGATAAAGTATTTTTAAAGGTGTCTCCGTGGAGGAAAGTCCTTAGATTTGGACGGAAGGGCAAATTAAGTCCGCGTTTTATTGGGCCGTATGAAGTAATTGAAAAAGTTGGACCGGTAGCATATCGGCTAGCATTACCACCTAAATTAGAGAAGATTCATGATGTGTTCCACGTATCTATGCTACATCGGTATCGTTCGGATCCTTCACATGTAGTTTCACCGACAAAAATTGAACTACAACCAGATATGACCTACGAAGAAGAACCGATTAAGATTTTAGCTCGAGAGGTCAAACAACTAAGGAATAAAAATGTTGCACTTGTGAAGGTGTTGTGGCAAAGGCATGGAGTAGAAGAAGCTACATGGGAATCCAAGAAACTATGAGAAATCAATACCCACATCATTTTACGGTAAGATTTTCGAGGACGAAAATCCTTAAAGGAGGGAGAGTTGTAATATCCCGAATTAGGGCCTAATCGAATAGTGGTTTCGTGACCACAAATCCGAGATAGAAATAATTATTTTATAATTATTTTGATGATTATGATATGATTGCATGATTGTGTGAAAATTTCGTGATGAAATTCTATGCCTAAAGTGCTTAAATTGAAAGTAGGGACTAAATCGAATAAGTTGCAAAACTTGCATTCTAGAAGTTTTAGTATGAAATTGTTTTGGAATATTAATGAGGAGGACTTAAATAGCAATTTGACCAATTTTAAGTTCATGGACAAAATTAGGACATGGAAGGAATTTTTGGAAAGTTTAGTAGTAAGGGTATTTTGGTCATTTAGTTATTAAAATGAATTAAAAACAAAATTAAAAGCCAATTTTTGTCCATCTTCTTCATTAGGCCGAAATTTCAAGGGTTCTCCATAGCTAGGGTTTGTTTCAAGCTTCCAAGCTCCATAGTAAGTGATTCCAAGCCCGCTTATAATGTTCTTTACGCTTTTGGAATCCGTTAGCTCGATTAAGCTTATGTTAGCAATAATTCAACCTAGGGTTTATATTTGGAAAAATACCCATAGGTGAAATTTGTGTATTTTGATGTTTTATGATAGAATATGGGGTTTTAAATTATGTTAGACAACTTGTACTACTCGATTTTAAGCAAAAACGAGTAAAAGGGCTTAATCGGTAAAAAACCTAATAGTCACAAGTACATGTTAGAGTGAGAATTTGATGTTGCCATAGAAGAGAAAAGTGATCAGCATGTTGTAAAACATAAGAATAAGGAATAAAGTTTAATCCCAAGCCTAGGGGTAAAAATGTAAATATGCAAAAGTTTAGGGGCAAAATTGTAATTTTGCAAAAATTTGAGTTAAGGATTAATTTGATAATGTGAGTATTAAATGAGCTAAATGTGTTATTTTAGATCAAGAAAGACGTGGAATCGACCTCGATCGAGGAAAAGAAAAGATTGTGGACTAATGTTGCATAATTGTTATTTTTAAGTTATTGATATTAATTATGTGTTATGCTGAATTTCATTATGAAATGTATGCTTTGTGGTTAATTCCAAATAATATGTAAATTATGTGAGCTACTTGTTAAATATAATTGTTACCGAGTATTGATTTCGGCATTCTACGGAAGACGGCAAGGATAAGTGTTCGAGAAAAATCCCGTTTGAACCTTAGGAATAGATTAGGATACAAGTGACATGTCACTAGGATGGTTGAGCATCCAAACTCGTTGAGTTGAGTCCGAGTTCACTTATGGATGCGAATGTCCGAACTCGTTGAGTTGAGTTCGAGTTCGTGAGATGTAACTAGGCATCCGAACTCGTTGAGTTGAGTCCGAGTTCACTTATGGATGCGAACGCCCGAGCTCGTTGAGTTGAGTCCGAGTTCGCTTATGGGCGGGTTACATGATTGCTTGATTGAATATGTGGCACTTATATGCAAATTATCTATGTATCCGAATTATATTCCGATGTGTTCAACGGGTAAAGTTTTACTCAAAATGGACGAATACTCGAGATGAAAAGAGACGTATTGGTAAGTGATGAGAAATGGATATTTTGGACAGGTATGTATTTAACCCTCGGGTTGAGTGTTGATTACAACCACGATAAGGTAATAAGATGATGAAAATGATTAAAAATGTGATAAGTGTGTTGATGATATATGCTAATGTTGATTAGTTTGATTGTTTGTTATGTTATTTATTATTTACATATGAACTTACAAAGCATTTATGCTTACTCCTCCTTCTTACTCATTGTAGTTTTGGACAAGCCGCCTTCGTGAGTCGGGATAGGTCAAGGCTCACCACACTATCCTAAGATTTTTGGTAAATGGCTTGTAAATTTAAGTTTGGCATGTATAGCAATATAGTTATTTTGTGTAAATGATCTTATGATATGGTGACAGAATGGTTGAGAAAATATTTGATAATGATAAATTATGAAAATGGTAAGTTTAGATTATGTTTGATGTTAAGGAAAATTATTAAGATACTTAGTGCATAAAAACTCATAAGAGGGATGAAATTTGCCATAAATGAATACTGCAGCAACACTGACACGAGTTTGAAAATTTACTAAAAATCATAGAAATTGAATTTGGTGATGGATTACATATCAAATTTAAGATTATTATGTCTAGTTTGACATGAAACAAATGAAACAGGTAAAGGAATTATATGTTAGAAGATATTTGAATTTTAGTGAAACAGGGTCATAGCAGTTTCTGAATCCCCTGTTCCTACTTTAGAAATTCACCATAAATTGTAAAGATATAATTAGGTGGTTTATTTTATATCCTCAGAATCCTTATTTAGTCTAGTTTTAGGAGAAACAAACCTCATAGTCATATGAATTTTTTACAGAGAGAAATGTGGTTCATAGTAAATAGAGGTCAGAACAGTCAAGTCTTGAAATAGGGGTAACTTTAACTAATAAACTGTACTAATTTGCCCAACAAAAAGTTTTATAAAAAAATTAGTAGATAGGTATATGAGTCTAGATTCACAAAAAATTTACGGATCTTGATTTCGAGTTTCGTAACTCGAGATATGATTTTTCTTGTGACTGTGACGCAAGTAGCTTAAAAGCTGTGAATGTAGAAACAAATAATCCAAAGTTCTAAAAATGTTAAACTAAGCTTAGTAACACCTCATACTCGACTCCGGCGACGGTCTCGGGCGTGGGGGCGTTACAGAAACATCATTGGTTTCAATTCAAATTAGGTTGCTTCAATATCTGGCCTTCTAATTCTTGGGTTTATCTCATTGAAAAGTGGCACAGCATATTGTCTGATGCATTGATCCCTATCATCGACAATGAGGATAGGATTTTGTATATGATCGACTTCATTACCTTGGTCTTGATTCTGATTTCTAAGGTCCATCTCGACTTGTCTTTGAGCATTACGTTCACGTCTTCTTTGTTTGAAAGTTCTCTCAATTTCAGGGTCTACAGGGAGCAAATCAATAATTCAATCTATGCTCATAAACACCTCAAAAGAAAATCACAAAATTAAAAAGAATAAGTTAGTAATGTTAGAAATAAATCAAATTGAAAATAAATAATTGCATGAAAGATATGATTATGGCAACAGTTGACAATCCCCAGCAACGGCGCTAAAAACTTGTAACGCGTAGGTTTGTGCAAGTGTACACAGTCGTTATCATGTAATAAGTAAGTATTGAGTTATCGTCTCCATAGGGATTGCATTTGCGCTAAGTCACTTAATTTGTAAAATTATATTAACAATTTGGTAAATAAAAACACAATTTAGTTGAGAAGTGATGATTAAAATATATTAGACTAAATGCATGGTCCCTAATGCAAATTAACCTGAGTATGCAAACTATATGAATGAAATAGATTTTAGCAAAATTAAACATAATTTGCAACAATTATAACATAAATAAACTAGGACAATTACTTTAATTAAACTCAACTTATTATCAACATGCTTAATAATATTTGAAAAAACATTCCATGGCAACTCGATCTTTTATGAGTTTGAAAACCACGATAGGTCCTTTTGGAATCGTTTACTTAGTAAATACGCATTTTATTAATTCTTATTTACTAAGGGTTTCTTAGTATTTGTGCGAGGTAACAGGGACGTGTTAGGTTTGAAATAGTTTAATCATACAAATCTAAAAACTATGCAGATAACAAAGCCTGGTTAGGGTTGTTATGCAACCTGCAATTTAATCGGGTTAGGATCTAAATTGAGCATGCACATTTCAATTATGCGTCCACTAGCCATCGTCTAGTTAGGATCGCTCAGCTAATTCAGGTGCATTTCAATCACATATGAACGAAATACAGACTTGATTTTAATTGAAAACATGATTGATTGAGGCACAAACATTATAAGCGTGAATCTTATCAATATTATTTAATCAAAGCAATCATCCTAGCTTAAATAAAAATTAAGCTAACATTTTTGTAAACAAGAACAAAGAACACATAGCAAACATCTTTAAATTAAATTAAAGGAAAGAAAGATTAAACCCAATTCAAAGTGGCTGTCACCCAAGACTCTGATTGACGAGGCTCCTTCGTTCCTTTGCTTTGCTCCTTTGCTGATGGTTCTCCAAGGTGGCCGACCAAGGGTTCTGTAACACCCCTAACCCGTATCCATTGCTGGGTTAAGGTTATGAGGCATTACCGGTCATATCACAGTTCATAGAGCTATTAATTAAATTTTACAACTCGAAATTCAATCACATTAATGCTCATAACTTAATCAAATATCGAGTCTTAAAATCATAACATTCAGAACATTGCATAATTAAAACATAATCCAAGATATATCAAAACATATTATATACAGAACATATAACAAAACAACTATTTCATTAGTTTAATATCAAACCTATTATTATATAGCTTTTGCACATGTACAAATTAAACATCAAACAAACCATATTTCACTACTAAATTTTTCATTCAATTATGCGGCATTGGTGATATATAAAAAAAATCACCAAACATGCTTTAGTTACCATTATACCATGCGTATATTTCCTAATGTCAAAACCATATCTAAGCATAATTACTGAATCAATATTATCTTATTCCATTAATTAATTCATGACTATACCAATTCTCATGTTATGCACATTAATCTAAGTTAAATTAACTGCACTGCATACTAGACATTCCTACATATATACTCATCTAAACAAGCATCATTTCAAGACCAAATATACTTCTTCTCTTGACAAAAATTTATGTGCATATGACCATATTGATTTGAGCCATTTTGAGCACAAATAACACTAAAAGTACACCTAATTTGCATGCTTAAAATACATACACATAACCAATCACTTAACTAAATATTCGGTCATCCAAGATAACTTCAATACATAACATAATCCATATCACATACTCATTAATATGAGTCTAATACTTTAGCCGAATATACTTATACACATTATTCACCATTTCTAAACCATTTCACCAATGTAAGCATACCATTTCAAATTGACTCAAAGTAACCATATCAAATTAACAAATATCCATAGTATAGCATAGTCCACACATAACGAATACAACCAATTTCAATATTAACATATAACTAAACAATTAACTACATGATTAAATCACCATTGCCGAATCACAAATTAGATTAAAACCATAATCTATATTTACAACTTAAGCCAATACATGACCGAAAATCACTATCATTATCATCATTAACAATCCACAACCAAAAACACATCCATCATCCATATATCTAGTTTACCACACACATATACCATGACCAAATTTACTTAAACATTAGAACATTAGCATTAAGATCAAACCATTTTCGCATGGCTAAATATATACAAATTTCAAGACCAACTAAAACAAATGCTAGCCTATACATGCCATAGGTTCGAAGTTCAACCTTTTAAAAATACCGAAATAACGATTGATAGTGTGACAGATTTCCTTGATAATCCCCGAGCTCATAACTAGCTTCCAAAATCTATAAAAAATCAATCGAGCACACACCTAGTAAGCTTGGATAGCTTAGTAAGTCATAAGCAAATAAATATCAAATGAACATTCGCATTATAATTTCAACTTGGCCAAATATAAACTATCTCATGCACACATAAATCACTCTTTTAACATGCATAATTATATCATTACCTCAAGTACTATACTTACCTTATTTTCATGAACATTTAACTTCACACGAACTTGAACCATTTAGCTCAATTTCACATTCGATCTTAACTCAACATTGCCTATTGAACCATTTGGAATCAATAAGGATACTTGAATAGCTCGAAAAGCTCGTACAATGCCAATTCCTAAATGAGGTCTTACATGTAATTAAATATCGGTGCCACTGTCCCAGACAGGGTCTTACACGAAATCATATACGATGCCAATGTCCCAGACATGGTCTTACACATAAATCTCAAATCGATGCCAACATCCCAGACGTGGTCTTACACAAAATCACATACCGGGATCCTATGTCATGACATATGTATCCTAACTATTCCTATGATTCGTATGGGGTTTTTGGACTCCATAATTCGATCGATTCATGCTCGTAACAAATCATTCCATGCTAAATTCAATTCGGCAATGTAGTTATACATACATACAATTCAATTCGACTATGTACAAAATAAATACATTCAATTTAACATCATTTATTCACTTACGAACTTACCTCGTACGGAGACGAACGGACTGGGACGACTATTCGACAACTTTTGATTTCCCCCAATCCAAATCCGATTTCCTCTTTTCTTGATCTAAATTAATACAAATTTGACTTGTTTAATCATATATTTATTCAAATTCATCCAAAAACACATAAATGGGCAAATTGCACTTTAGCCCCTAACATTTCACACTTTTCACAATTTAGTCCCTATTTCACAAAACACAAAATATTCAAAATTTCACCACGCCCAAGCATAGCCAAATTTTACTTAGGTCCCTAGCAGCCCAATTCTTCCATTTATTTCACATTTTAACCCCTAAATTTTCAAATTTCACAATTTAATCCTTAATATACATTTTTACCAAAAATCACTTAATTAAACATGATAACCTATCAACATATATTTATTTTTCATCATCAAACAGCAAAAACCACAAGCTATCATCAATGGCAAATCATGAATACATCAACAAATTCAAAAATTCAGACATGGGCTAGCTAGTATTCGAAGAACAATCTCAGAAACGTAAAAATTATCAAAAACTGAGCTAAACATAATCAAGGTTGGACAAGGCCGAACCTAGCTTGTTCTTTTTCTTTCTTTTTCTTTTGAAGTTTCAGCCAAAGATGAACTAAAATGCACGGCCATTTGATGTTTATTTTATTTAATTACATGTTATTTTACTTTTTACTATTTTAACCTTAAGTATTTAACTAGAAAACTATTTAACGGTTGTCCATATTTGTCCATGCACATTTCTAATGGGTAAATTACATCATGAGGACCCCAAATTATAAAAGCCATAAAAATGTAGCACTTTAACAAATAGCTAGCCACTTTTACATTTTACGCGATTAAGTCCTTTTATAAAACAATAAAATTTTCACACGAAATGTAACAGCCTAATTTTTAGTGGTGTCGGAACAGTGATTCGAGATCACTAAATCCAAAAAATGAGTAGGAAATATTATTAATTTAGTGAGTATAAGTTAAATGTGAAGTTAGAAAAAATTTTGAAATAGTGAATAGTGTACTAAAAATAAATACTAAAATAATTAGAATCGAAAACGAGGTATCGAGATCTCGAGAATTTTAAATCGAGCCATAAATATTTTTATAAATATTTATGGAGTGTTAATAAGTTAGTATAAAATTTTCGTCAAGAAATTTTAAAGTTATGATAGTTAATTGAACAAAAAGGACTAAATTGTATCAAATGCAAAATTGTGGGAAATGATTAAATAGCTTAAATGATTAAAGAAAGAGGGTTTAAAAGGAAAATAGACCCAAGGTCTATTTGGGCTGGATGGCAAGAGCATGAAATCAGCAAGAAAATAAGGAGAATTAAGGGTAAAATTGGAAAATGCAAAATTTACTTAATAAAGCTAGGACTAAAGTGGAATTATCTAGATTTCTCTTTATTTTTCTGCATTCTCATCAGCAAAAACGCCATGTAAGAGTTCCCTTAAGCTGTTTTTTTCATAATTTTACTTCAATTAAGTTCAATTCTTGATTATTTCTTGAAATTTTTGTGTTTTTATGACTTTTACAACTAGGTCCAGTTGTTGAATTCATTAGTTTTTGATTCTATGAAAGAAATTGAAAGTTGCTATGAATATGTGCTGGAATTATATGATGATTTGGCATGGAATTAGAGCTTCAAATTGTTTATATGCTGATTTTTTGAAAGAATTGAATAGAAAGTGAATGTTTGGGACCTAATTGTAAAAGAGTTTGAAGTTAGAGTTTTATGTGGAAATTATGAATTTCAATAGTTATGAAATAACTTATAATGTCTAGGAAAAGTATAAATTGAGAAAATTATCTTAATTGAGGGGTTAATTGAGCAAGGACTGAATTGTATGAATTGTGAAATTTGGGGCAAAATGGAAATCAACATTTTGCACTAAAACTGTTTTGGACAGCAGCAGTAGTCTAACTTTGAAAAATCACCAAAAATTGTAGAAATGTAATTAGAGGATGAATAAAAAATGAAATTAAATCTTATTGAGTCTAGTTTATTATAGAAGAAATTATGTAAGCAATGGAATTGTAAATCATGAGATATGATGAATTTTGTGAGACAAGGTCAGAATAATTTCGGGTTCCCCTGTTCTGACTTTGTAAAATCATAAAAAATTGGATAAAAATAATTATGGGATTAAATTTATATTTTAGAATCCTGAATGAGTCTATTTTCAATAGAAACAAGCGAGGACATCATTAAAATTCTGTACAAGAAGATAATTAGTTTTTAGTGAAGAAGGGTCGGAACTGTCAGACAGCAGAACGGGAGAGACTTCAATGAATAAAATGTATTAATTGGCCCAACGAAAAATTATGAAATTTTTATAGTAAGAAGAAATATGAGTATAGTTTCTGAGAAAATTTATGTATCTTAATTTTGAGTTCTGTAGCTCAAGATAAAAATATTTAGTGACTATGACACAGATGGGCAGTTTGAATATTCACATAAGTAGATGTGAAAATTATGGATAATGTTACCTACAAGTGTGTTGTTTATACTAAGGATGTGGATGGAGAGGAGGAGGAGGAAAAATATACATATATATATATGAATGACTCGTGTATAAATTAATCACAAGCCCGATTATAATCGATAAGTGTTGAATTAGAAATGATATAATGATTTATTTGGAATATTTATTATGAAATTATGATTATCATTATGATACAAAAATTGAACTTGTGAGTTTATATGGCTAAAATTTTAGTGATTATTTCTTAATTTTATGAATTTCATGATGTGTTATTTCATATGTATTGATGATAAAATTGTGAATAATGTAAAAGCGTGAAAATTGAATAAATGATCAAATTGAGCATTTCAGTTCAGTGACAAGATGAATTGAAGGAAAAGACCATGGTTGGACCATGGCAAAAAGTGATAAGTGATAGCTTCGGCTACACTTATCTGATCAATGACAAATGACAAGTGAAAAGTGGTAGCTTCAGCTACCTGATCAATGAAAAGTGGTAGCTTCGGCTACCTGATCAGTGAAAAGTGGTAGCTCCGGCAACCTGATCAGTGAAAAGTGGTAGTACCGACTACCTGATCAGTGAATAGTGGTAGCTTCGGCTACAAGTGACAAGTGATTTTCGTACAAGACCATATCTGGGATATGGCATCGGTGTGATATATGCTACTGTATAAGACCATATCTGGGATATGGTATCAGTGAGATATGTGATTCGTGTAAGACCATACCTGGGCTATGGCATCGATATGTGATATGTGATTACGTGTAAGACCATAGCTGGGCTATGGCATCGATATATGAATATGTGTAAGACCATAGCTGGGCTATGGCATCATTATGTGAAGATGTGTAAGACCATAGTTGAACTATGGCATCAAGAAAACGAAGTACTCAATTCCGTAAGATGTTCACTAATTTGAAGAAGTTTGGTAAGTATTACATGGAATTATGCGACATAAGGAAATACGAGTTGATGAGACATGAGCATAAAACTTGGTTGATGAATGAGTTCATTTGTAATTATATATTTCTACGCCTTGAGTGTATTATCCGTATGAATTGGAATTCCAAATGAGTTAATGAGAAAACTTCTAGTATGAAATAATCTGAGTTCGAAATGAAATATCATGAAAATGTACTTGAAATACATTGGTATGTCTTGTATATGCTATTTGAATTCATAAATGTAGAAAGTAAATGTATGTGGAAATATGAGATGATGATATCTGTACATGGAATTTATTGATGAATACGTACATCCAAATTTATATGATAGATTTTAGTGAACATTGAAATTGGGCTCAATAAGTGATTTGGCAATTTAAATCGTGATTGGTAGGAAGAGTTAATGAATTGCATATTTATGAATTGTTACACGTATTTGTCTGAAATACGAGGAAGTGATGGTAATTGATACATGGAAATATGAAACTATCATATATATAAAAACATGGAATATGTTTGATAAATGTGTTCATTCATAATTATGGAATTATGTACTTCATGTGTGCTATTTGCATAAAGATGATATTTCAAATACTTTGGTGAATAAAGCTTAAATATGAAATAGTATGAAATCGAAACAAATTGTTATGAAAATTTATTTAAACTATCTGTAAGTGTTTCGTGCTTCTCGATAATGCCTCGTGCTCTATTCCGGCGACGGATACGGGTAGGGGGTGTTACACGAAATTTTCACACATATCACATATCATGCTGTAAACACAGAAAATAATATTAAAATATTTTTTGACTCAGATTTGTGGTCTCGAACCACTATGTTCTGACTAGGGTCTAAACCACGCTGTTACAGGTTTTTTAAGAGGCTCAAATGCTAAAATCTTGATGAAAAGATGATGATAGGCATGGGGAGAAAAGAAGAGTGCTAAGAGAATTTAGAGAGGAGAGAATGATGAATGATGAGGGATGAGGGATGATTAGAAATGTGAGAATGAGGTCTTATTTATAAGTGAGGAGAGGAGGATAATTTACTAAAAATAGGAGTTTTCATCTTTTAAAGACCATGGGTGGCAGGCCATAAATTGAGGGAGTTTAGCTGATTTTTGCTTGATTTTTGCTCAATTTGAGTGCCACAACAACTCAGGACTGAGACTCGGTCAAGTACAAATCGTCAGGTAAATCTCTAATTTCTTCAACTCTTTAAGGACCTTGTGTAATTAAACCAAAAAGAGGTTTACGGACAGCCATGTGCAACCGAATTTTGGGTTGACTTTGTCCACAATTTGGACGGTTTTGTAATCCAGTAAAGCTATCAAACCTGTCCAGAATAAATCAACAAGTTAGAGGACCAAAGAATAAAATTTATTCAACTTAATTAATTAATTTAAAACCCAAATTATTAATCAAATATTTTAAAATGAATTATTAAATATAATTTTATATTTTATTATTTAATTTAATTATGCAAGACCCACTTTACGCCTTAAAAATATAATATATTGATTAATATAAAATTAGCCATTTATTGCATGAAAACTATATAATAAAGCATAAAATCACATTTTAATAATTTCTATGTCCTAATTTCATATTTTCACATATTTCATGAATTTATTAAATAATTACTTAGTTTTAACAACAATTTTAAGTAAAAATAAGATAAATTACATAGGAAAATCCTATATATTTATCCGCTTATAATATGATAACTTAACCATTAGTGGCTTGATAATGATGCTTGTAATCTAGCCATTGGAATGGCTAGTAATGGTTGTTTTGATATACTTGTAATGTCATGCTATGGTAGCCAAATATATGTTAAGTAGTTGTGTAACGCCCCCACGCCCGAGACCATCACCGGAGTTGAGCTTGAGGGGTTACCGAACATAATTTATCAATTTAAGAACTTCAAATCATTTGTTTCTACATTCACAGCTTTCTAGCTACTCGCATCACAGTTATAAGAAAAATCATATCTCGAGTTACAAAACTCAAAATCAAGATCCATAAATTTTCCCTAAATCTAGACTCATATATCTATTTATTAATTTTTTTCTAGAATTTTTTTATTGGACCAATTAGTACAGTTTATTAATTAAAGTATCCCCTGTTTCAGGGTTCGACTGCTCTGACCTCTGTGTATTACGAATCAGATATATCTCTATAAACACTTTCAATGACTATGAGGTTTGTTTCTATTAAAACTAGACTCAATAAGGAATCTTTACATATAAATAAAACTTCTAATTATTTTATTAAAATTTATTATGAATTTTTAAAGTCAGAACAGGGGATCCAGAAATCACTCTGGCCCTGTTTCGGAAAAGTTTAAATATCTCATAAAATATAATTTATATTCCTGTTTTGTTCAATCCATGTGAAAATAGACTCATTAAGATTCAATTTCATAACTTACTCATCATTTAGTTCCATTTATACTATTTTTAGTGATTTTTCAAATTCATGTCATTGCAGCAGTAATATTCTGTTTTAAGGCAAGTTTCATCTTTCAATGAATTTTTATGAACTAGATAACCTATTAAACTTCCATGATATCAAACATGATCTAAATTAGCCATCACCATGACTTATCAATATCAAACATTTTCTCAACCAAACATGGCCATATCATAAAACTATTTACACAAAATAAGTATATTGCTATACATGCCATACTTAAGTAGTTGTACAAGCCATTTACCAAGATAAAAGTCCTTTGGATAGTGTGATCGAACTTTCGACCTGTCCCGATTCCTGAGCCGGCTTGTTCAAAACTACAGTTAGTGAAAAGGAAGGAGTAAGCATAAATGCTTAGTAAGTTCATATGTAAATAACAAGTAACATAACAATACAAATATACCAAACAACTTTAGCATGGTACCACCAAAACATATATCACATCTTTAAACATCATTCATCATCTTACCACCTTATCGTTGTTGTATCTATTTTCAACCCGAGGGTTAAGAACATACCTATCCAAAGTGTCCATTTCACAACACTTACCCAAAACGTCACTTATATCTTAAGTGCTCTTCCATTAAACTAGAAATTTCACCTGTTGAACACATCGGAATATAACTCGGATACATGGATAATTTGCGCATAAGTGCCACATATGTAATCAAGAAATCATGTAATCTGCTCCTAAGTGAACTCGGACTCAACTCAACGAGCTCAGGTGTTCGCATCCATAATTGAACTCGGACTCAACACAACGAGTTCGGATGCCTTGTTACATCTCACGAACTCGGACTCAACTCAACGAGTTCGGACATTTGCATCCATAAGTGAACTCGGACTCAACTCAACGAGTTTGGATGCTCAACCATCCTAGTGACATGTCACTTGTATCCTAATCTATTCCTAAGGTTCAAACGGGCTTTTTCCCTCAATCTCACATTTGCCGTCTTCCATGGAATATCGGAACCGATACTCGGTAGCAATTCATATTTATCAAGTAGTAAACATAATTTGCATATTACTCAACATTAACCACAAAGCATAATATTTCATGATTAAAATCAGCATATCATATAATTAACATTAATAACTTAAAAATAACATTTATGCTACATTATTTACACATGAACTTACCTTGGTACCAAAATATAAAGATTTTGCAATTTAGTCCACAATCTTTTCTTTTCCTCGATCACGACTTGAATCTCGTTTTCTTGATCTATAATACCAAATTAATCTTATTTAATACATACATTCATCAAAACAGCATTTAATACTGAACTTTAAAAATTACACTTTTGCCCTAAACTTTTGCATAATTACACTTTTGCCCTAGGCTCGGAATTAAACTTTATTCATTATTCTTATGTTTTATAACATGCTGATCATTTTCCTTCTATGGCAACATCAAATTCTCTCTCTAACATATACTTGTGACTATTAGGTATTTTTGCCGATTAAGCCCTTTTACTCGTTTTCACTAAAAATCGAAAGCGGCTAAGTTGTCTAACATAATTTAAAACCCCATATTCTATCATAAAACATCAAAATACACAAATTTCACCTATGGGTATTTTTCCAAATATAAACCCTAGGTTGAATTATTGCTAGCATAAGCTTAATCGAGCTTAGGGATTCAAAAACGTAAAGAACATTAAAAGCGGGCTTGGAATCACTTACTATGGAGCTTGGAAGCTTGAAAAACCCTAGCTATGGAGAACCCTTGAAATTTCGGCCTAATGAAGAAGATGGACAAAATTGGCTTTTAATTTTGTATTTAATTCATTTTAATAACTAAATGACCAAAATACCCTTACTACTAAACTTTCCAAAAATTCCTTCCATGTCCTAATTTTGTCCATGAACTAAAAATTGGTCAAATTGCTATTTAAGACCTCCTCATTAATATTCCAAAACAATTTCATACTAAGAACTTCTAGAATGCAAGTTTTGCAACTTATTCGATTTAGTCCCTACTTTCAATTTAAGCACTTTAGGCATAGAATTTCATCACGAAATTTTCATACAATCATGAAATCATATCATAAACATCAAAATCATTGTAAAATAATTATTTCTATCTCAGATTTGTGGTCACGAAACCACTATTCCAATTAAGCCCTAATTCAGGATATTACAACTCTCCCCCCCTTTTAAGGATTTTCGTCCTCGAAAATCTTACCAGTAAACAGGTGTGGGTATTGGTTTCTCATAGTTTCTTCAGGTTCCCATGTTGTCTCTTCTACCCCATGCTTTTGCCACAACACTTTCACAAGTGCAACACTTTTATTTCTTAGTTGTTTGACTTCATCTTAATCGGTTCTTCTTCATAAGTCATATCCGGTCCCAGTTCAATTTCTATCAGTGAAATTATATGTGAAGGATCCGAACGATACCAACGTAACATAGATACATGAAACACATCATGAATCTTCTCTAATTCGGGTGGTAACGCTAGCCAATATGCTACCGGTCCAACTTTTTCAAATATTTCATACGGTCCAATAAAACGCGGACTTAACTTGCCCTTTCGTCCAAATCTAAGGACTTTCTTCCATGGAGACACTTTCAAAAATACCTTATCACCAACTTGAAACTCCATTTCCTTTCGTTTCAAATCCACATAAGATTTCTGTCTATCTGAAGCAGCTTTCAAACAATCTCGAATCACTTTCACCTTTTCTTCGGTTTCTTTTATTAAATCAACTCCATAAATCTAATTTTCCTTGAGTTCAGTCCAATACAATGGCGTCCGACATTTACGACCATATAATGCTTCATAAGGTGCCATCTTCAAACTTGTCTGATAACTATTATTATAAGCAAATTCTACCAACGGTAAATACTTTTCCCAACTACCTTGAAATTCCAATACACAACATCTGAGCATGTCTTCAAGAATCTGAATTACTCTCTCTGATTGTCCATCAGTTTGTGGATGAAAGGCAGTGCTAAAATTTAACTTTGTACCTAATGCTTCTTGCAACTTTTGCCAAAACCGTGAGGTAAACCTCGGATCTCTATCCGAAATGATTGACAAAGGTATCCCATGAAGTCTAACAATCTCTCGGATATACAATTCAGCCAACTTATTAAGAGAATAATCTGTACGTACCGGAATAAAATGAGCCAACTTAGTCAGTCTGTCTCAAAACATAAGCCACCATTTTTCCTTCTTGCATGAGTAGACACCCCAAACCATTTAGAGAAGCATCACTATACACCACAAATTCTTTACCTGATTCGGGTTGTATCAACACTAGTGCTTCAGTTAATAACTTTTCAATTCTTGAAACTCATTGACATTCTTCCGTCCATTCAAATTTAACATCCTTTTGGAGTAGTCTAGTCATAGGAGCAGCAATTATAGAAAATCCATGTGACAGCCCTAAATTGACCCTAGTCGGAAAGTGGTTTCGGGATCGCTAAACCGAGTCACCGAAGTATTTGAATATGATATTTATTGTCTAAAATATGTGAATATGAATGTGTGAAAGTTTTAAGCTTCGATTTAGTCGATTGCATGTGAATTTAATTAATAAGACTTGTGTGTGACACTTTTAAAAGGTGATAGGTTAATCTATAAGGACCTATTAATGCATGTTATAAAAATGATGGGTTTGCATGTCAAATTTCCATTTATAATAAGTAGTGGCCGGCCATGGTATGGGTCATTGATGATAATATGTATTTTCTATTAGCATTATTAGTTTACAAAATAAAATAAGGAATTAAGAATAATAAAACATGTGGTAAATGGGAGGAGAAACCAAAGTTTTCATCTTTGCTCCTCATTGCCGTGACTAGGAGAGAACAAGCTTGGAAAAATTCAGCTATGGTGGTTAGCTAAATCAAGGTAAGTTCAAGGATGATTCTTGGATTTCTAGCATTTTTTTTTGAGTTAGTCATTAAGCTCCTTGCTTAGCCCATGTCCAAATTTTGAATCTTGTTGGTAACATGAGTAATCGGTTATGAGAAAATGTTCAAGAAATGGTTGTTGTTCATGTTATTTGGATGAAAAGAAAAAAATTGGTAGTTAGGTGAAGTAGAGTCTAACAAATGAGCACTTATGTGCATTAGTTGCTAGATGGAGAAAAATCGGCTAGCAAGTTGAGTACTAAGGCCGAATATGATTTTGGATATTATTGGGCAATGTATGTGTTTTGAATTGATGGAATGGAGAGGATGCTTTAATTGTGTTATGAACAATTATATGTTAAATTAAGGTTTGCTAAGCTAGCTATTAAGGTGAAGTGCAAATGTTAGTATTTGATTGCTAGTGTATATATGTGTAATAGCCGAAATGAAGATGCTTGATGTCATGAATAAATGTTGTTTATATGTTTGGGAATTGAGTAAAAATTTGATGTTTAATCACTTAAGGATCCGGCATTGTTTAAGATAATTTACTTAAAATGCGATTTTGAATGTTATGAGTATTGGGATGTAAGTATATGTGTGCTTGGTCATAGGAGTTTGCTATGAAATTTTGTTTGGTTGAGTGATGAATGGCCGAATGAACTATAGGCTAGGGTGGATAAATTTTGTACATAAGTAGTGTGTGTGACTATTGGTTAATGAATATTCGGCATAATGGGGTTTATGAGTAAATGGCATAATATATATATATATATATGTGTGTGAATATGTGGTAGTGCATAAAACAAGAAATCGATTAAATTGGGATGGTCACACAAAGGTATATTCGGCTTGTAGTTTTATAAATGTGATATGAGTATTTTGTTTGTAAATGAGTAGTAAATATGTTAAGAATGGTTCTAAAATGTATATGGATGCCGTGTGATTGTGTTTGATTGGGAAGTAAATTGTTTGATTTAGCTCAAGAGCTTAGAGGATCAAAGTTGGATAAGGGAAAGGAAAAAGTGATCGAATAGCCGTTGAAATTGTTTGACAACATCCGAGGTAAGTTTTCGAGTAATGGAACTTAGTTTATGATTTGTTTAAGTCATGACACATAAGCATAACAAATAAACGGTGATATAATAATTCTATTTGAGTTATATATATTGAGGTAACTAGTTTATACTTATGACGGGCAGCCAAATGCGTATAGAGATTATGTTATAAAGAAAATCAAAATCATGCTCTTTGTATGTGGCTATTGAGCCGAAAATGGTAATGGTTGATAAGTGTCTTGTGTTTGAATTCTGGTTATGAAAATGAAAAATAGATGTGTCATGATTTATTGATATATGTGCTTGATTATTCAGATGATATCCGGGCTAAGTCTGAAGGCATTTGTGCGAGTTCCTATATCCGGGCTAAGTCCCGAAGGCATTTGTGCTAGTGACTATATCCGGGCGAAGTCTGGAAGGCATTTGTGCGAGTAGTTGCTATCCCCGGGCTAAGTCCCAAAGGCGTTTGTGCTAGTGACTATATCCGGGCTAAGACCCGAAGGCATTTGTGCGAGTTGCTATATTCGGCTAAATCCCGAAGATACTTGGGTTTGGAGGCGAGCGATCTTGTTGTAATAATTTCAATTAATACGCTCATAAAATACAAACGATAAGGTATGTTTCGTATATGCATCGGAAAGGTTGATTCCTTTCAAATAGTACTCGCTCAATTGATTAACGAGCTTCTGGCCTCTAGTTAGGTTTGATACCCTGTGTATGAATATATTGGTTGAAGCATGAAGAAATTATGATTTTGAGATTGTGCATATATGAAATTATTCATTTAGTCATATGAACGCTATACTTTAGTCGTAAATAATTTCGTTACTCAAAACTTACTAAGCATTAAATGCTTATTCCGTTTCTTTAATTCTCTATTTTATAGATTTTTGTTCGTCAGCTATCGGACTCGGGATTGTCGAAGTCAAAGTTGTCCACACTATCTAAGCCCTTTTGGTACTCTTTTAGTTAAACGTTGATAATGGCATGTATAGGACTAACCTTTGTTGTTAATCAAGTACCTTTGGTAATGTGTATATATTCGGATAGCCATGCGAAAATGGCTTAAATATTTTGAGCATAGTATTAAAATCATTTTGTATATATATGGTTATTTAGAGGTGTGGAAATGCTTGGCAATGATTAGCCATTGGAATGGTTAATCACGATCATATTTGGTGCTATGTATGTCAAATGGCTAGTTGAATCATGGAAACTATGAAATAGGTGAAATTCACCTTAAAATAGATGCTGACAGCAGCAGTAATGTGAGTTTGAAAATTCACTAAAAATAGTAGGAATGTATTTAAATAATTAATAAATTATGTAATCGAACCTTGATGAGTCTATTTTCATATGGAAGAAGCGAAACGACCATATGAACCGTATTTTATGAGGTTTTGAAGTTTTCGTGAAACAGGGCCAGAACGGTTACTGGATCCCCTGTTCTGAATTTGGAAATTTTTCATAAATTAATCAGAAATAATTAGAAGTCATGCTTTATATGTACAGATTCCTTTTTGAGTCTAGTTTCATTAGAAATAAACGTCATATGTATTGAATCCCTGTACAGGGAGATATCTAAGTCGTAATGCATGAAGGTCAGAGTAGTCAAACCCTGAAACAGGGGAGACTTTAACTAATAAACTGTATTAATTGGACCAACCAAAAATTCTAGAAAAACAATCTGTAGATGGATATATGAGTATAGTTTCAGGGAAAATTCACGGAATCATTTTTCGAGTTTTGGAACTCGAGATATGATTTTTAAGGTGACAGTGACGCAGTTAGCCAGCTTGTCTAGAAATTTTAAAATGAACTGTGTAAATAAATGAATTAAGTTCGATAACACCTCGTGTTCGACTCCGGAAACGGTCTCGGGTGCGGGGCATTACAATTTTATTGGTATCAGAGCTACGGTTTAGTTGATTCTAGGACTACCGAAATACGTTCGGGTCTAGCTATACATGCCATTATGTGTCTATTTGATAGTGTAGTGATTTCTGACAGTTAAAAATGTGTTTGTTTATAGTAATGGATCCCGATCCCAACCGAGCGGTAGCTGATGATCTTGAGAGTGTAGCGCCTACTCCCGCACAAGGGACAGCGCCAGTGGACTCTCAACCTATTGCTAGTAATCAGAATGACGAAGCTAGATAGGCTTTTTATAGCGTAATGAATGATTGGTTCAACCAATATATTCGAACTAATACGGCTGTTCCACAACCCCCATTTCCGACTAATACAACCCCTGCACCTGCGATACCTCCGGTAACTGACCAGATAAGGTTAAATAAGCCCCTAGTTGATAGAATCCGAAAACACGGGGCTACTGAATTTAAAGCTACAGACAACGACGATGCCGAGCAAGCTGAATTTTGGTTGGACAACACTATTCGGGTACTTGATGAACTATCTTGCACACCCGATGAATGCCTAAAGTGTACGATCTCCTTGCTACATGATTCTGCCTACTATTGGTGGAATACGTTGATTTCTGTTGTGCCCAGAGAGCAAGTAACTTGGGAGTTTTTCCAAACCGAGTTTCGAAAAAAGTATATCAGCCAGAGATTCATTGATCAAAAACGAAAAGAATTTCTTGAACTTAAACAAGGTTCCATGTCTTCATCGATTATGAACGAAAGTTTGTAAGGCTTAGCCAGACGCAGCGAGAATGCATTTCTTCGAAGTCGTGATGTGTAAACGTTTGAAGATGGATGAACGATGATATAAAGTCGTATGTTGGCATTTTAGAAATCGAGAATTTGTGGTACTTGTCGAGCGAGCTTGCAAAGCCAAGAGCTCAAGAAAGAGAAAAGAAAAGGCGATATGGGAGCAAAGGAGTTTCAGAAGAGATCTTGAAAAGCCCTTTCAACATCATCGAATAAATTTAGAGATGATTTAGGCTGATCTAGAGACACGTCGGGCTTTTCTAGACGAGACCGTGATCGACCCCCTGTGAGCACACGAGTTACTTCGGTCGCCAGTGTTGGAAATGATCGTCGAGCCAGTATTGTGGTAAATGGCATTCGGGGAGTTGTAGATTCCATGATCGCTCCTGTTACAAGTGCAGATCAGTTGACCACTTTATTAAAGATTGCCCGAGATTGTCTGAACAGAATGTAAATCAGAGTGGGAAACCGGGTGCTACTACTGCTCAAGGTAGACCATCTAAAAATGCAGGGAATGCTAGTGGCGGTCAGAGAGGATTTAGAGATGTTACCACCAGATCTGAGGCTCGTGCTCCTGCCAGAGCTTATGCTATACGTGCACGCAAGGATGCTTCTTCGCCTGATGTTATTACCAGTACATTCACTCTCTTTGATACTAATGTGATTGCATTGATTGACTGTGACAGCCCAAAATTGACCCTAGTCGGAACGTGGTTTCGAGACCACAAAACCGAGGCATAAAAATAATCTAAAATTTATTTTGATGCCTATAATATGTGTGTATTCATGTGTGACATTTTTGATGTTTTGATTTAGAGCTATAAATGTGAATTTCACTAGAAAGGACCTAGTAGTAAACTTTGAAAGTATGATGGGGAAATGTGTGATGACTAATTAAAGCATGCATGCAAAACAATGGACTTGCATGTCAAATTCCCCTTTTATAGGTGGTGGCGGCCATGACATGGTTTATGGGCAAAGAAAACATGTTGAAACATGTTTTGTTATGGAGCATGAGAGAAATGATTAATAATTAAAATATGGGAAGAGAAACAAAAAAAAAGTGTGTGAGTGTAGCATCCCCCCATTGCCGTGTAGGTGATAAAGAAAAACAAAAAATTTGTTCATCTTTTCCCTCCTTCCTTTGGCGAAATTCTTAAGAGGAAGAAGAGATTTTTGCTTCATTTTCTTTGTTTAGAAGAGATCTAGAAGGAGATTTGGCTAAACTTGCATCAAGATTAAGGTATGTATGAGGTTGTGTCATGAGATTCATGCATGTTTTGGTTGCTAACTTGATGTTCATGTTAGCCATGGTTCAAATCCTTGTTATGCCATGGAAATGGTATTTGGCCAAGGTTATTATTGTGTTAAAGCCATTGCATGCTAAATGTGAAGCTTGCTAATGATGCATGCAATTATGGATTGACTACTCTTGAAATTTCTTTGTAGCAATCTTGAGTAAGACATTGAGTTTTTTTGTTTAACCATGACCGAAGTTGAAAGGGGCATGATTGTGATGTATTCGCCATGATGCATTCATGAGCATGGTTTATGCTTCTTGCATGTTAGTTAAAATTTGTGTTTTGGATGGTTATGGATACCTTGAAATTGACCTTACACCTATATGTGTATATATGTTTGCACATGATGTTTTGGTTATGAAGAAAGTGATAAATATGTTTCTTTAAAGGAGAAATTTGTTGAAGAATGGTTGTGAAATTTGCATGTACATTCGGCCTAGTGCATGTATAGTATGAAAACCTTGAAATTATTGTTGATTTGGTGCAAGTATGACTAAGTATAATCGGCCATATGAGTGCTTGATGCTATGTTATAATTAATGAGCTCAAGTGTGTGAATATAATTGTGTGCGACCTTATAAGGGCTAAGTACCTTGGATTCCCTTTGATATTCAAACGACTAAATCAATTTACTTGTTAACATAAAGCTCGAGAGCTTAGAGGGCCACAATTGGATAAGGGGAAGGAAAAAGTGATCGAATAGCCGTTGAAGCCGTTCGACAACATCCGAGGTAAGTCCTCAAGAAATGACCCTACTCAATTATGTGAAATGAAATATGGATGTGTAATGATTATTGATTTATGTGTGTATGAGTATTTGAATGATACCCTGCTAAGTCCCGAAGGCGATTATGCTAGTGATATGTTTGTGTTTGAGCCTTAGTAACGAAAACGAAACATGGATGTGTAATGACTATTGATGTATGTGTGTGCATGAGCAATTAAATGATATCCGGGCTAAGTCCCGAAGACATTTATGCTAGTAGTTAAATCCGAGTTAAGACCCGAAGGCAATTATGCTAGTGACTAAATCCGGGCTAAGACCCGAAGGCATTCGTGCGTGTGGTTATATCCGGTTGTATTCCGAAGAAGCTTGGGCTGAAGGTGAGCGTTGGTTGCTGTAATAAATTTAATTAGTACGCTCGAAAAGCCCAAAGGATAAGGTATGTTTATATGTGCATTGGAAAAGTCGATATGTTTGAGTAACATTCGTTCAATCGACTAACGAATTTTCAGCTATTGAATTGGTTGATATCTTGTGAAAGTATACAATGATGAAGTGTGAAGTAAGTATGATTATGTGAATGTGTATTAATGAAATGATTCATTTGGCTATGTGAATGTAATGCTTTAGTTAAAGCTGATTTTATTGCTTGAGACTTACTAAGCATAAAAATGCTTACCCGTTGCTTTGGCTCTCTGTTTTATAGATTTTGTTCGTTAGCGATCGGATACGGGATCATTGAAGTCAAGTCATCCACACTATCAAAGCCTCCATTTTGGTATATTTTTGGTTGAACTTTGAAATGGCATGTATAGGACTACCCCTTGTTGGTTCAAATGTGTTGTGATGTACATGTGTACGGCCATGCGAAAATGGCTCGTAGAAGTAAAGTACGAACTTAGACCATTTGTGATTTGTATATATATATATGGTTTCATGATGTGATTATGGATTGGAAATGGGAGTGTTGGTCACATGATCAGCCATTGGAATGGCTAAAAATGATCATAGGTGAACCTATGTATGGCAAGACTAGTTGGTTCATGGAGACTACAAAATAGGTAAGACCTACCTTAAAAACAGGTGCTGCCAGCTGCAGTGATGGGAATGTGAAAAATCACCAAAAATTGTAGGGATGGTATTAAATAGTGAAAGAATTATGTAAATGAACCTTGATGAGTCTACTTTCATATGGAAGAAACGAAACGGTCATAGGAGTTACGTGTTAAGAGATATTAAAGTTATCGTGAGACAGGGCCAGAACGGTTTCTGGGTCCCCTGTCGCGACTTTGAAAATTTACCATAAATTATCCAGAATGAATTAGAAGTCATGCCTAATATTTGAAGATTCCTTTTTGAGTCTAGTTTCATTAGAAACAAACGGCATCAGTATTGAAACCCTGTACAGAGAGATATTCAAGTTGTAATGCGCGAAGGTCAGTGTAGTCGACCCCTGTAACATGGGTGACTTTAACTAATAAACTGTACCAATTGGCCCGACCAAAAATTCTATAAATAAATCCATGGATGGATATATGAGTCTAAATTCAGGGAAAATTTACGGAATCAGTTTCCGAGTTGTGAAACTCGAGATATGCTTTTTAAGGCGACAGCAATGCAGTTTTCCAGCTTGCCTGGAATGTCAAATTGGTCGGTGCCATAAGTGGTTTTGGCTTGTTAACCCCTCGTGTCCAACACCGGAAACGGTCTCGGGTTCGGGGTGTTACATTGACCCTAGTTCTACTCATTCTTATATATGTGAGACTTTAGCATCCAGTAAGACTTTACCTGTTGAGTCTACTGAGTTCGTTATTAGAGTGTCGAATCCCTTGGGTCATTGTGTGCTTGTTGATAAGGTGTGTAAGAAATGTCCCCTAGTAATTCGAGGTTCCTGTTTTCCGGCGGACTTGATGCTTTTACCGTTTGATGAATTGGATGTTATTCTCGGTTTGAATTGGTTGACCGTGCATGATGCGATTGTGAATTGCAAAAGCAAGACTATTGATTTGAGGTGTGCAAATAATGAGATAATCCGAGTTGAGTCTACTGTCTTGAATGGATTGCCAACAATAATATCCTCGACGTTAGCTCAAAAATATGTGAGAAAGGGGTGTGAAGCGTATCTTGCATACGTGCTTGATAATGAAAAATCGGAAAGAAACTTGAATCGGTACGATGGTTTGTGAATATCCGGATGTTTTTCCGAAAAATTACCGGGGTTACCACCGTTCGGAGGTAGAGTTTGGCATCGAACTTGCACAGGACTACACCGATTTCGATAGCTCCGTGTCGTATGGCACCAACGAATTAAAAGAACTGAAAACTCGGTTGCAAGAGTTGACGGATAGAGGTTTTGCTCGACCGAGTTTTTCACCTTAGGGTGCACCAAGTATTGTTTGTGAAAAGAAGGACGGAACCATGAGGTTGTGCATCGACTATCGTCACCGAATAAAGTGACAATAAAGAATAAATATCCGTTCTGACATATTGATGATTTGTTTGATCAACTAAAGGGAGCCTCGGTGTTTTCAAAGATAGATTTGAGATCGGGTTATTATCGATTCATGAATTTGGGATTCGGATATACCCAAAACTGCTTTCAGAACGAGATACGGTCACTACGAGTTCTTAGTGATGCCGTTTGGGCTCACTAATGCCCCAGCGGTATTTATGGATTTGATGAATCGGATCTTCAGACCGTTTTTGGATCGGTTTGTTGTTGTGTTTATTGATGATATTTTGGTCTATTCGAGAAATGAAACCGATCATGCTGAACACCTGGGGTTAGTGTTCCAGGTTTTACGGGATAAGCAGTTATATGCTAAGTTCAGTAAATGTGAGTTCTGGTTGAGAGAAGTTAGCTTTTTGGGACATGTGGTATCTGCATCGGGTATTCGAGTTGATCCGAGCAAAATTTCAGCCATACTTAACTGGAAGCCCCCGAGAAATATTATTGAGGTTCGGAGCTTTTTGGGACTTGCCGGTTACTACAGATGGTTTGTAAAGGGTTTCTTGATGATAGCCATACCAATGACGAAGCTACTTCAGAAAGATGTTAAGTTCGAATGGTCAGAAAAATGTCAGAAAAGTTTCGATCAACTAAAAACTTACTTGACTGAAGCTCCAGTGCTAGTGCAGCCTGAATCAGGCAAAGAGTTTGTCATTTATAGTGACGCATCCTTACTTGGGTTGGGTTGTGTATTGATGCAAGAAGGTCGAGTTGTAGCTTATGCGTCGAGACAATTGAAGCCACATGAGAAAAATTATCCAACCCATGATCTCGAACTAGCTGCCATCGTATTCGCTTTGAAAATATGGCGACATTACTTATTTGGTGAGAAGTGTCATGTATATTCGGATCACAAAAGTCTCAAATATTTGATGACTCAAAGAGACTTGAATCTGCGACAAAGATGTTGGCTCGAGTTGTTAAAAGATTATGAGCTTGTCATTGACTATCACCCGGGAAAGGCTAATGTGGTTGCGGATGCTTTAAGTCGTAAATCACTATTTGCTTTACGAGCGATGAATGTACACCTATCTGTTCTATCTGACAATGTGTTAGTAGCAGAATTAAAGGCCAAACCATTGTTGATTCACCAAATTCGTGAAGCTCAGAAAGTCGATGATGAATTGGTTGCAAAACGGGCTGAATGCGTTTCGAATATGGAATCAGAGTTCCAAATTGATGATGACGATTGTTTGAGGTTCAGAAGTCGTTTGTGTGTTCCAAGAAATTTAGAACTTATTTCGATGATTCTGAACGAAGCTCATTGTAGCCGAATGTCAATTCACCCGGAGTACTGGCTGCATAACGATCTCGAGACGCCGCTTTGGTGGCATGGTATGAAACGAGACATTTTCGATTTTGTTTGAGGTGTTTAATATGTCAACAAGTGTAAGAGGAACATCAAGTACCTCTGAGTTTACTTCAAATTGATCATGATACCGAATGGAAATGGGATCGAGTCACGATGGATTTTGTATCCGGGTTGCCATTGTCGGCAAGTAAGAAAGATGCGATTTGGGTTGTTGTTGATAGATCGACTAAGTCGGCTCACTTTATCCCCGTCGCGTCGGATTTTTCATTGGATAAACTAGCTGAATTGTATATTTCTCAGATTGTAAGATTACAAGGGGTGCCTATTTCTATTGTGTCGGATAGAGATCCGAGGTTCACCTCGTGATTTTGGAAGAAATTGCAAGAAGCTTTGGGTACCAAGTTGCATTTTAGCACCGCTTTTCATCCACAAACTGATGGTCAATCCGAGCGGATAATTCAGATACTTGAGGATATGTTGAGATGTTGCATCCTTGAGTTTAGTGGTTCATGGGAGCGGTATTTACCTTTGATTGAATTCGCTACAACAATAGTTATCAATCAAGTACTAAGATGGTGCCTTACGAGGCTTTGTACGATCGTAAATGCCGTACACCATTGTTTTGGACCGAGCTCGATGAAAGTAAAATTTTGAGTTGATTTGATTAAAGATCTTTGAGCTAAAGTAAAAATAATTCGTGAAAGTCTGAAGGCATCAAATCTTCAAAAGTCGACGCGATTTAAAACGAAGAGATATTGAGTATCGTGGGAGACAAAGTGTTTCTTAAAGTTTCACCTTGAAAAAGATACTCGATTTGGCCGTAAGGGCAAACCGAGTCCGAGGTTCATAGGGCCATATGAAATATCCGAACGAGTTAGCCCAAAGAGCATATAGATTGATTTTACCCGACCTCGAGAAGATTCACAACGTTTTCATGTCTCAATGCTTGACGTTACAGATCTGATCCTTCGCACATAATAAATCCCTCCGAGGTTGAAATTCAAGCCGATATGAGTTATGAAGAAGAACCGATTTGCATCCTAGCTCGTGAAGTGAAAGAGTTGCAAAACAAGAGGGTTTCGTTAGTAAAGGTGTTATGGCTCAAACACGGGATCGAAGAAGCTACTTGGGAAACCGAGAACTCTATGAAAGAGCGATACCCAAACCTATTTACCGGTAAGATTTTCGGGGACGAAAATTTCTTAAGTGGGGGAAAGTTGTGACAGCCCTAAATTGACCCTAGTCGAAAAGTGGTTTCGGGACCGCTAAACCGAGTCACCGAAGTATTTGAATATGATATTTATTGTCTAAAATATGTGAATATGAATGTGTGAAAGTTTTAAGCTTCGATTTAGTCGATTGCATGTGAATTTAATTAATAGGACTTATGTGTGACACTTTTAAAAGGTGATAGGTTAATCTATAAGGACCTATTAATGCATGTTATAAAAATGATGGGTTTGCATGTCAAATTTCCATTTATAATAAGTAGTGGCCGCCATGGTATGGGTCATTGATGATAATATGTATTTTCTATTAGCATTATTAGTTTACAAAATAAAATAAGGAATTAATAATAATAAAACATGTGGTAAATGGGAGGAGAAACCAAAGTTTTCATCTTTGCTCCTCATTGCCGTGACTAGGAGAGAACAAGCTTGGAAAAATTCAGCTATGGTGGTTAGCTAAATCAAGGTAAGTTCAAGGATGATTCTTGGATTTCTAGCATTTTTTTGAGTTAGTCAAGAAGCTCCTTGCTTAGCCCATGTCCAAATTTTGAATCTTGTTGGTAACATGAGTAATCGCTAAGAGAAAATGTTCAAGAAATGGTTGTTGTTCATGTTATTTGGATGAAAAGAAAAAATTGGTAGTTAGGTGAAGTAGAGTCTAACAAATGAGCACATATGTGCATTAGTTGCTAGATGGAGAAAAATCGGCTAGCAAGTTGAGTACTAAGGCGAATATGATTTTGGATATTATTGGGCAATGTATGTGTTTTGAATTGATGGAATGGAGAGGATGCTTTAATTGTGTTATGGACAATTATATGTTAAATTAAGGTTTGCTAAGCTAGCTATTAAGGTGAAGTGCAAATGTTAGTATTTGATTGCTAGTGTATATATGTGTAATAGCGAAATGAAGATGCTTGATGTCATGAATAAATGTTGTTTATATGTTTGGGAATTGAGTAAAATTTGATGTTTAATCACTTAAGGATTCGCATTGTTTAAGATAATTTACTTAAAATGCGATTTTGAATGTTATGAGTATTGGGATGTAAGTATATGTGTGTGCTTGGTCATAGGAGTTTGCTATGAAATTTTGTTTGGTTGAGTGATGAATGGCGAATGAACTATAGGCTAGGGTGGATAAATTTTTGTACGTAAGTAGTGTGTGTGACTATTGGTTAATGAATATTCGGCATAATGGGGTTTATGAGTAAATGGCATAATATATATATATATATATATATATGTGTGTGTGAATATGTGGTAGTGCATAAAACAAGAAATCGATTAAATTGGGATGGTCACACATAGGTATATTCGGCTTGTAGTTTTATAAATGTGATATGAGTATTTTGTTTGTAAATGAGTAGTAAATATGTTAAGAATGGTTCTAAAATGTATATGGATGCCGTGTGATTGTGTTTGATTGGGAAGTAAATTGTTTGATTTAGCTCAAGAGCTTAGAGGATCAAAGTTGGATAAGGGAAAGGAAAAAGTGATCGAATAGCCGTTGAAATCGTTTGACAACATCCGAGGTAAGTTTTCGAGTAATGGAACTTAGTTTATGATTTGTTTAAGTCATGACAGATAAGCATAACAAATAAATGGTGATATAATAATTCTATTTGAGTTATATATATTGAGGTAACTAGTTTATACTTATGACGGGCAGCCGAATGCGTATAGAGATTATGTTATAAAGCAAATCAAAATCATGCTCTTTGTATGTGGCTATTGAGCCGAAAATGGTAATGGTTGATAAGTGTCTTGTGTTTGAATTCTGGTTATGAAAATGAAATATAGATGTGTCATGATTTATTGATATATGTGCTTGATTATTCTGATGATATCCGGGCTAAGCCCCGAAGGCATTTGTGCGAGTTCCTATATCTGGGCTAAGTCTTGAAGGCATTTGTGCTAGTGACTATATCCGGGCGAAGTCCCGAAGGCATTTGTGCTAGTAGTTGCTATCCCCGGGCTAAGTCCCGAAGGCGTTTGTGCTAGTGACTATATCCGGGCTAAGACCCGAAGGCATTTGTGCGAGTTGCTATATCCGGCTAAATCCCGAAGATACTTGGGTTTGGAGGCGAGTGATCTTGCTGTAATAATTTCAATTAATACGCTCATAAAATACAAACGATAAGGTATGTTTCGTATATGCATCGGAAAGGTTGATTCCTTTCAAATAGTACTCGCTCAATTGATTAACGAGCTTCCGGCCTCTAGTTAGGTTTGATACCTTGTATATGAATATATTGGTTGAAGCGTGAAGAAATTATGATTTTGAGATTGTGCATATATGAAATTATTCATTTAGTCATATGAACGGTATACTTTAGTCGTAAATAATTTCGTTACTCAAAACTTACTAAGCATTAAATGCTTATTCCGTTTCTTTAATTCTCTGTTTTATAGATTTTTGTTAAATCACCATCGGACTCGTGGATTGTTGAAATTGAAGTCGTCCACACTATCTAAGCCCTTTTGGTACTCTTTTAGTTAAACGTTGATAATGGCATGTATAGGACTAACCTTTGTTGTTAATCAAGTACCTTTGGTAATGTGTATATATTCGGATAGCCATGCGAAAATGGCTTAAATATTTTGAGCATAGTATTAAAATCAGTTTGTATATATATGGTTATTTAGAGGTATGGAAATGCTTGGCAATGATTAGCCATTGGAATGGTTAATCACGATCATATTTGGTGCTATGTATGTCAAATGGCTAGTTGAATCATGGAAACTATGAAATAGGTGAAATTCACCTTAAAATAGATGCTGACAGCAGTAGTGATGTGAGTTTGTAAATTCACTAAAAATAGTAAGAATGTAATTAAATAATGAATAAATTATGTAATCGAACCTTGATGAGTCTATTTTCATATGGAAGAAGCGAAACGATCATATGAGCCGTATTTTATGAGGTTTTTAAGTTTTCATGAAACAGGGCCAGAACGGTTACTGGATCCCCTATTATGACTTTGGAAATTTTCCATAAATTAACCAGAATTAATTAGAAGTCATGATTTATATGTACAGATTCCTTTTTCAGTCTAGTTTCATTAGAAACAAACGGAATATGTATTGAAGCCCTGTACAGGGAGATATCTAAGTCGTAATACAGGAAGGTCAGAGTAGTCGAACCCTGAAATAGGGGAGACTTTAACTAATAAACTGTACTAATTGGCTGGACCAAAAATTCTATAAAAGAAATATTCAGATGGATATATGAGTCTAGTTTCGGGGAAAATTCACGGAATCAGTTTTCGAGTTTTGGAACTCGAGATATGATTTTTAAGGTGACAGTGACGCAGTTAGCCAGCTTGTCTGGAAATTTTAAAATGAACCGTGTAAATAAATGAATTAAGTTCGATAACACCTCGTGTTCGACTCCGGCAACGGTATCGGGTACGGGGCGTTACAATCCATTTACGAACCGCCGATAATACCCAGCTAGCCCCAAGAAACTTCTAACTTCAGTTACGTTTTTCGGTGGTTTCCAATCAACAATGGCTGAAATTTTACTAGGATCAACCCAGTATACCATCACCAAACAATATGACCCAAAAATCCAACTTCCTGAGCCAAAATTCACTTTTACTAAACTTAGCATACAGCTGCTTATCCCTCAAAGTTTGCAAAACTATCCTCAAATGCTCAGCATGCTCTGTCTCATCTTTTGAATAAATTAAAATATCATCTATAAACACCACAACAAATCTGTCCAAGTATGGCCGAAATATGCGATTCATTAAATCCATAAACACAGCAGGAGCATTTGTCAACCCAAATGGCATAACTAAAAATTCATGATGACCGTACCTTGTTCTAAAAGTAGTTTTAGGCACATCTGACTCTTTTACTCCCAGCTGATAATACCCAGATCTCAAGTCAATCTTTGAAAACCATGTCGCTCCTTTTAGCTGATCAAACAAATCATCAATTCTCAAACAGCGGATACTTGTTTTTGATTGTCACCTTGTTTAACCGCCGATAATCAACACATAATCTCATAGAGCCATCCTTCTTTTCAAAATAACATGGGAGCACCCCAAGGTGAAAAACTCGGTCTCACAAAGCCTTTATCACCAACTCTTGCAAGCTGCGACTTTAATTCTTTCAACTCTGTTGGTGCCATTCTATATGGAGCAATCGAGATTGAGTCGTTCCCAGATTAAATCAATACCAAATTCTACTTCCACGACCGAGGCAAACCCGCAATTCTTCTAGAAATACGTCCGCAAATTCACACACAACCGACAATCGATTCAACTTTCTTTTCAACTTCTTTTGTATTAATTACATACGCCAAATAAGCTTCATAACCCTTTCTCAAATATCTCGGCCGACATCAAGAAATCATACTAGATAATGCCTCGATTTGTCCGGCTCAACCCGTAGAATTTCACCACTTTCACACTTTAATTCTATAACCTTTTCTTTGCAATTTATTATAGCATCATGCAATGTCAACCAATCCATACCCAAAATAACATCAAATTCATCAAACGGCAACAACATCAAGTCGGTAGGAAAGTAATGACCCGAATCATTAAAGGGCATTTCTTGCTTACTTTATCAACTATCACGCATTTGCGTAACGGTTCGACACTCTAATCATAAATTCTATGTTCTCAACAGGTATATTCATACTAGACACCGCTTTAATGCATACGTATGAATGAGTAAAACCAGGATCAATCAAAGCAATAACATTAATATCATAAAGAGAAAATGTACCGTAATCACATCGGTGAGGAAGCATCTTCACGCGCTTTAATAGCATAAGTTCTAGCCGAGCTCTTCCTCGAGATCTAACTCTGCATCTCTCGCTACATTCTTCTTGCTTGTTTCACTTCCACTTTTCTTGGATACCTTCCCTCGAGTTTGCACCACTAGCTTTTACACTCAAATTTTTCTTTCTCGCTCTCTCTGGCGTCTCTAATAAAATGATCCGGAGAACCACATCGAAAACATTCATTTGCTCTTGCACGGACCAAAATGATTTCTACCACACCGGCACTTTCGGGTTTAACAAATCTCGAGTTCCCTACCTTTGGCTATGTATTATTCGAGATTTAGGACCCACATTCGCTTCTTAAAATTTCCATATGATTGCCCATTGAAACTTGGGAACGAGGATTCATATTTCTTGACTTCCGGGTTGTTGTGAACCCGCCTTACTCATTGGCCTTTTCTTCCAATTTCGTGTCTCACCTCTACCTTCCTCTTCTCTTTAAGTAGTTCTTCACCTTACAAGCTCGATCAACTAGGACTACCATTTCTTTCGGTTCAAGGATCCCGACAAATACTTTAATGTCTTCGTTGAGCCCGTCTTCAAATCGTCGGCACATCTTGGCTTCGGTAGGAACATATTCCCTGGCATACTAACTCAATCGAACAAACTCTCTTTCATATTTTGAGACTTTCATATTACCTTGCTTCAGCTCAAGAAACTCTTTACATTTCTGATCAATAAATCTTTCACTAATATATTTCTTCCGAAACTCTTCTTGAAAGAATTCCCAGGTTACCCTCTCTTTCGGTACCACCGATGTAACACCCCGAACCCGAGACCATCGCCGGTGTCGGACGGGAGGGGTTAACGAGCTAAATCCTCTTAAAGCACAGACCAATTTGGCATTTCCAGACAGGCTGGAAAACTACGTCACTGTCGCCTTAAAAATCATATCTTGAGTTTCAAAACTCAGAAACTGATTCCGTAAATTTTCCCTGAATTTAGACTCATATATCCTTCCATGTATTTATTTCTAGAATTTTTGGTCGGGCCAATTGGTACATTTTATTAGTTAAAGTCACCCATGTTACAGGGATCGACTGCTCTGACCTTCGCGCATTACAACTTGAATATCTCTCTGTACAGGGCTTTAATACTGGTGTCGTTTGTTTCTAATGAAACTAGACTAAAAATGGAATCTGCACATATAAGGAATGACTTCTAATTCTTTCTGGATAATTTATAGTAAATTTTTAAAGTCGCGACAGGGGACCCAGAAACCGTTCTGGCCCTGTCTCACACTAACTTCAATATCTCTTAACATGTAACTTCTATGACCGTTTCGTTTCTTCCATATGAAAGTAGACTCATCAAGGTTCAATTACATAACTTATTCACTATTTAATACCATTCCTAAAAATTTTGGTGATTTTTCAAAACCACACCACTGCTGCTGCCAGCATCTGTTTTCAAGGTAACCTTTACCTATTTCATGATTTCCACGATTCAATTGGCCCTTTTTGTATATATAGCATAAAGTGTGATCATGATTAACCATTCCAATGGCTAATCTTTTCAAAACAATTCCATACCCCATAATGATCATCATACAAACGATTATAGAATCATACTAAAAACGTATATAAGCCATTTTCGCATGGCTATCCAAGCTTACACAAAACCGAAAGGTACATGACCTTCAACAATAGGGTAGTCCTATACATGCCATTTCAAAGTTCAACCAAAATTATACCAAATGGAGGCTTTGATAGTGTAGATGACTTCGACTTTAATGATCCCGAATCCGATCGCTAACGAGCAAAATCTATAAAACAGAGAGCCAAAGCAACGGGGTAAGTATTTTTATGCTTAGTAAGTCTCAAGCAATAAAATCAGCTTTAACTAAAGCATTACATTCACATAGCCAAATGAATCATTTCATTAATACACATTCACATAATCATACTTACTTCACACTTCATCATTATATACTTTCACAAGATATCAACCAATTCAATAGCTGAAAACTCGTTAGTTGATTGAGCGAATGTTACTCAAACATATCGACTTTTCCAATGCACATATAAACATACCTTATCCTTTGGGCTTTTCGAGCGTACTAGTTAAATTTATTACAGCAACCAACGCTCACCTCCAGCCCAAGCTTCTTCGGAATACAACCTGATATAACCACATGCACGAATGCCTTCGGGTCTTAGCCCGGATATAACGACTTGCACAAATGCCTTCGGGTATTAGCCCGATTTAACAACTTGCATGAATGCCTTGGTCTTAGCCCGATGTAGTCACTAGCACAATTGCCTTCGGGTCTTAACCCGGATATAATTACAAGCATAAATGTCTTCGGGACTTAGCCCGGATATCATTCAATTGCTCATGCACACATACATCAATAATCATTACACATCCATGTTTCATTTTCGTTACTAAGGCTCAAATACAAACATATCACTAGCATAATCGCCTTCGGGACTTAGCCCGGGTATCATTCAAATACTCATAAACACATAAATCAATTATCATTACACATCCATATTTCATTTCACATAATTCGTGTAGGGTCATTTCTTGAGGACTTACTTCGGATGTTGTCGAACGGCTTCAACGGCTATTCGATCACTTTTTCCTTCCCTTTATCGGATTTAGCTCCCCTTTGCTCTTGAGCTTAACGAATACAAGTAGAAGTATTCAATATTTTTCTCAATAATGTTTACTAGTCAATCACATTCGACATCTCATATCATCTCACTTTATTATAATTTATCATTCAACCTTTGAACCAAATCGCCATTATATGGCCACATATACATACATCCATATATTTAAGCTCAAGAATTTTAACATAACATCAAGTGCTCAAATTACTCATGTGGCCGATTATACATGGTCATAAATACACAAAATCAAAAATAATTTCAAGGTTTTTCACCCTATACATGTACTAGGCGAATGTACATGCAAATTTCACAACATTCTTCAACAAATTTCTTCTTTAAACAAACATATTTATCACTTTCTTCATCACCAAAATATCATGTGCAAACATATATACACATATAGGTGCAAGGCGAATTTTAAGGTGTCCATAACCATCCAAAGCACAAATTTTAACTAACATGCAAGAAGCATAAACCATGCTCATGAATGCTTCATGGCGAATACATCACAATCATGGCCCTTTCAACTTCGGTCATGGTTAAACAAAAAAGAAAACTCAATGTCTTACTCAAGATTGCTACAAAGAAATTTCAAGAGTAGACAATCCATCATTGCATGCATCATTAGCAAGCTTCACATTTAGCATGCAATGGCTTTAACACAATAGCAACTTTGGCCAAATACCATTTCCATGGCATAACAAGGATTTGAACCATGGCTAACATGAACATCAAGTTAGCAACTAAAACATGCATGAAACTCATAACACAACCTCATACATACCTTAATCTTGATGCAAGTTTAGCCAAATCTCCTTCTAGATCTCTTCTAAACAAAGAAAATGAAGCAAAATCTCTTCTTCCTCTTAGAATTTTCGCCAAAAGAAGGAGGAAAAAGATGAACAATTTTTTGTTTTTCTTTCTTAGTTACACGGCAATGGGGGAAAGAATGCTACACACATTTTTTTTTGTTTCTCTTCCCACATCTAATTATTTTATCACTTAATACATCATGCATTAACAAAACATGTCATAACATGTTTTCTTTGCCCATAATTCCTTGCTATGGCCGGCCACCACCTATAAAAGGGGAATTTGACATGCAAGTCCATTGTTTTGCATGCATGCTTTAATTAGTCATCACACATTTCCCTATCGTACTTTCAAAGTTCACTACTAAGTCCCTTCTAGTGAAATTCACCTTTATAACACTAAATCAATCATCAAAAAATGTCACACATGAGCACACACATATTATATGCATCAAAATAAATTTTAAATTATTTTTATGCCTTGGTTTTGTGGTCCCGAAACCACATTCCGACTAGGGTCAATTTTGGGTGTCACAACTCTCCCCACTTAAGAAATTTTCGTCCCAAAATCTTACCGTAAATAGGGTTGGGTATCGCTCTTTCATAGAGTTCTCGGTTTCCCAAGTAGCTTATTCTATCCGTGTTTGAGCCATAACACTTTCACTAGCGGAACCCGCTTGTTTCGCAACTCTTTCACTTCACGTGATAGGATACGAATCGGTTCTTCCTCATAACTCATATTGGCTTGAATTTCAACCTCCGATGGACTAATCACGTCGATGGATCGGATCTATAGCGTCGAAGCATCGAAACATGAAAGACATCGTGAATCTTTTCGAGTTCGAGGGCAAAATCGGATGATATGCCACCGGACCGACTCGCTTCGGATATCTCATATGGCCCAATGAACCTCGGGCTCAACTTGCCCTTACGGTAGAATCGAGTATCTTTTCCAAGGTGAAACCTTGAGAAACACTTTATCTCCCACGATGCTCGATGTCTTTACGCTTCAGATCCGCGTCGACTTCGACGATCGGAGGCTATGTTCGACTTTCACGGATTACTTTCACTTTCATTCAGCATCTCTAATCAAATCCACCCCAAAATTTTGCTTTCACCGAGCTCGGTCCAAAACAATGGTGTACAGATTTACGACCGTACAAAGCCTCATAGGGTGCCATCTTAATACTTGATTGAAAGTCGTTGTTGTGGCGAATTCAATCAAAGGCAAGTCTGTTCCATGAACCATCGAACTCGAGGATGCAACATCTCAACATATCCTCAAGTATCCGAATTATCCGCTCGGATTGACCATCGGTTTGGGGTGAAAGCGGTCTGAAATGAAACTTAGTACCCAAAGCTTCTTGCAACTTTTTCCAAAATCGCGAGGTAAATCTCGGATCTCTATCCGACACGATGGAAATAGGCACCCGTGTAATCTCACAATCGAGAAACGTCTGATTCGGCTAGTTTGTCCATTGAAAAGTCCGTACGTACGGGGACGAAGTGAGCCGACTTAGTCAATCTATCTACAACTACCCAAATCGCATCCTTCTTACTCACTGACAACGGCAGTCCGGATACGAAGTCCATTATGACTCGATCCCATTTCCACTCGGGTATCGTGATCGGCTGAAGTAATCCTGAAGGCACTTGATGTTCCGCTTTCACTTGTTGACATATTAAACACCTCGAAACAAAGTCGGAGATGTCTCGTTTCATACTATACCACCAAAACCGACGTTTCAAATCGTTGTACATCTTCGTATTCCCCGGGTGGATCGCCATTCGGCTACAATGGGCTTCGTTCAGTATTATCGAAATAAGTTCTGAATTCTTTGGAACACACAGACGACTCCTGAACCTCAAACAATCGTCATCATCGATCTGAAACTCCGATTCCTTGTTCGGAACACACTCGGCCCGTTTTGCAGCCAACTCATCGTTGACCTTCTAAGCTTCACAAATTCGATGTATCAATAATGGTTTGGCTTTCAATTCAGCTACTAACACGTTGTCGGATCGAACGGACAAGTGTACATTCATTGCTCGTAAAGCGAATAATGATTTACGACTCAAGGCATCCGCAACCACATTCGCCTTTCTCGGGTGATAGTCAATGACCAGCTCATAATCCTTTAACAGCTCGAGCCATCGTCTTTGTCGCAGATTTAAGTCTCTTTGAGACATCAAATATTTGAGACTTTTGTGATCCGAATACATGGCACTTCTCACCAAATAAGTAATGTCGCCAAATCTTTAAAGGCGAATATGATGGCGACGATTCGAGATCATGGGTGGGATAATTTTTCTCATGTGGCTTTAATTGCCTCGACGCATAGGCCACAACTCGACCTTCTTGCATCAATACACAACCTAAACCAAGTAGGGAGGCGTCACTGTAGATGACAAACTCTTTACCAGATTCGGGTTGCACTAGAATTGGGGCTTTAGTCAAATAAGTTTTCGATTGATCGAAACTTTTACGACATTTCTCCGACCATTCGAACCTTACGTCCTTTTGGAGTAAGCCGTCATTGGCGTGGCTATCGTTGAGAAACCTTTACAAATCGTCGGTAATAACCGCCAGCCCCAAAAAGCTCGAACCTCGGTAATATTTCTCGGAGGCTTCCGTTAAGTATGGCTAAAATTTTGTTCGGTCGACTCGAATGCCCGATCTGAGATATCACATGCCCCAAGAAGCTAACCTCTCTTAACCGAACTCACACTTGCTTGAACTTAGCATATAATTGCTTATCCGTAGGATTTGCAAGACTAACCTCGGTGTTCAAGATGTTCGGTCTCATTTCTTGAATAGACCAAGATGTCATCAATGAACACGACTACGAACCGATCCAAATATGGTCTCAAGATCCGATTCATTAAATCCATAAATACCGCAGGGCATTAGTAAGTCCAAACGGCATCACTAGGAACTCATAGTGACCATATCTCGCTCAAGGCGGTCTTGGGTACATCCGAATCTCGAATTATGGCGATAATAGCCCGATCTCAAATCTATTTTCGAGAATCTGAGGCTCCCTTGATTGATCGAACAAGTCATCAATACGTGATAGCGGATATTTGTTCTTTATCGTCGCTTTATTAAGTCGACGATAGTCGATGCACAACCTCATGGTCCCATCCTTCTTTTCACAAATAACACCGGCGCACCCCAAGGCTAAAAACTTCGGGCGACGAAACCTCTATCCACCAATTCTTGCAATGAGCTTTCAACTCCTTTAATTACATCCGGGGCCATACGATGCGGAGCTATCAAAATTGGAGTGGTACGGTACCAATTCGATGCCAAACTCTATTTCCCGAACAGGTGGTAAACCCAGCAATTCTTCAGGGAAAACGTTCGGGTATTCACAAACTACTGGAACAATTCGGGTTTCTTTTCTGACTCCTTGTCATCGAGCACATACGCAAGGTACGCTTCGCACCCTTTTCTTACATATTTACGGGCCAACATTGCGATATTACGGTGGCAACCCTTTAAGTCCGTAGACTCAACCCGAATTATCTCGTTATTCGCACCTCAACTCGATAGTCTTGCTTTTGCAATTTACAACCGCATCGTGCATGGTCAACCAATCCAAACCAAGAATAACGTCAAATTCATCGAGCGGCAAAAGCATCAAGTCCGCCGGAAAACAAGAACCTCGAATACTAGGGGACTTTTCTTGCACACTTTGTTGATAACCACGTAATGACCCAAGGGTTTGACACCAATTACAAACTCGAGAGACTCAATAGGCAAAGCCTTCTTTGGATGCTAAGGTTTCACATATATAAGAATGAGTAGAACCGGGGTCAATCAAAGCAATCACATTAGTATCGAAAAGAGTGAAAGTACCGGTAATAACATCGGTGAGGCGAAGATCCTCGGCGTCGCGTATGGCATAAGTCCTAGCAGAGCACGAGCCTCGGGTCTTGTTGTAGCATCTCTCGACCCTCTCGACCGCCACTAGCATTACCCGCATTTCGGGATGGCCTACCTCGGCGGTGGTAGCACCGGGTTTCCACTTTGACTTATATTTTGTTCAAGCAACCTCGGGCGGTCCTTGATAAAGTGGTCACCGATCCACACTTATAGCGAGGCGATCACGGAACCTCAGACTCCCGAATGCCATTTGCCACAATGCGACACCTCCTCTCTCTCTCGGCGATCATTTCCACCATTGGCGATCAAGTGACTCGTGTGGTCACAGAGGGTCGACCGCGATCTCGTCTAGAAAAGCCCGGCGCCTCTAGACCGGCTCACATCATCTCGAAATCTCTTGATGCTGTTGAAGAGACTTTCCGAGGACCTTTTCAAATTCTCCGGTTCCCACATCAACTTTTTGTTTCTTCTTTCTAAGCTCTTGACTTTACAAGCTCGCTCAACAAGTACTACGAACTCTCGTATTTCGAGAATGCCAACGAACATCCTTATATCATCATTCAGCCCATCCTCGGCGTTTACACATAATAGCTTCGGACGAAATGCATTCTCGCGTCTGGCTAAGCCTCACAAATTTTCGTTCGTAGTCGATGGCGACATAGAGCCTTGCTTAAGATCAAGAAATTCTTTTCGCTTTTGGTCGATGAATCTCTGACTGATATACTTTTTTCGGAACTCGGTTTGAAAGAACTCCCAAGTCACTTGCTCTCTAGGCACCACAAAAGTCAGAGTACTCCACCAATAGTAGGCAAATCGCGTAGCAAGGAGATGGTACACTTTAAGCACTCATCGGGTGTACAAGATAGCTCATCGAGCATCCGGATAGTGTTGTCCAACCAAAATTCAGCTTGCTCGGCATCGTCATCATCCGTAGCTTTAAATTCAGTGGCCCCATGTTTTGAATCCTGTGATCGGGGCTTACTTGACCTTATTTGGTCGATTCTGGGAGGTATTGTAGGTCTTGGGGTTGCATTTGTCGGGAATGGAGGTTGAGGAACAGTAGTGTTAGTTCGAATGTATTGGTTAAACCAATCATTCATCACACTATAAAAGGCTTGCCTAGCCTCATCATTCGGATTGCTGGCCATAGGTTGAGAGTCCATCGGCGCTGTCCCTTGCGCGGGAGCAGGCGCTACACTCTCCACATCATCAGCTATTGCTCGGTTGGGATCGGGATCCATTGCTATAAACAAAACACAGTCAAATTGTCAGAAATCACCACACTATCAATTCATCATTTAATGGCATGTATAGCTAGACCCCAAACACATCACGGTAGTCCTAGAATCGACTAAACCGTAGCTCTGATACCAATAAAATTGTAACACCCCGAACCCGAGACCTTCGCCGGTGTCGGACGCGAGGGGTTAACGAGCTAAATCCTCTTAAAGCACCGACCAATTTGGCATTTTCAGACAGGTTGGAAAACTGCATCACTGTCGCCTTAAAAATCATATCTCGAGTTTCAAAACTCGGAAACTGATTCCGTAAATTTTCCTGAATTTAGACTCATATATCCTTCCATGGATTTATTTCTAGAATTTTGGTCGGGCCAATTGGTACAGTTTATTAGTTAAAGTCACCCATGTTACAGGGATCGACTGCTCGACCTTCGCATGCGTTACAACTTGAATATCTCTCTGTACAGGGCTTTAATACTGGTGCCGTTTGTTTCTAATGAAACTAGACTCAAAATAGAATCTGAAAATATAAGGCATGACTTCTAATATTTCTGGATAATTTATAGTAAATTTTTAAAGTCGCGACAGGGGACCCAGAAACTGTTCTGGCCCTGTCTCACACTAACTTTAATATCTCTTAACATGTAACTTCTATGACTGTTTCGTTTCTTCCATATGAAAGTAGACTCATCAAGGTTCAATTACATAACTTATTCACTATTTAATACCATTCCTACAAATTTTGGTGATTTTTCAAAACCACACCACTGCTGCTGCCAGCATCTGTTTTCAAGGTAACCTTTACCTATTTCATGATTTCCACGATTCAATTGGCCCTTTTTGCATACATAGCATAAAGTGTGATCATGATTAACCATTCCAATGGCTAATCTTTTCAAAACAATTCCATACCCCATAATGATCATCATACAAACGATTATAGAATCATACTAAAAACGTATATAAGCCATTTTCGCATGGCTATCCAAGCTTACACAAAACCGAAAGGTACATGACCTTGAACAATAGGGTAGTCCTATACATGCCATTTCAAAGTTCAACCAAAATTATACCAAAATGGAGGCTTTGATAGTGTAGATGACGTCGACTTTAATGATCCCGAATCTGATTGCTAACGAGCAAAATCTATAAAACAGAGAGCCAAAGCAACGGGGTAAGCATTTTTATGCTTAGTAAGTCTCAAGCAATAAAATCAGCTTTAACTAAAGCATTACATTCACATAGCCAAATGAATCATTTCATTAATACACATTCACATAATCATACTTACTTCACACTTCATCATTATATACTTTCACAAGATATCAACCAATTCAATAGCTGAAAACTCGTTAGTCGATTGAGCGAATGTTACTCAAACATATCGACTTTTCCAATGCACATATAAACATACCTTATCCTTTGGGCTTTTCGAGCGTACTAGTTAAATTTATTACAGCAACCAACGCTCACCTCCAGCCCAAGCTTCTTCGGAATACAACCGGATATAACCACATGCACGAATGCCTTCGGTTCTTAGCCCGGATATAACGACTTGCACAAATGCCTTCGGGTATTAGCCCGGATTTAACAACTTGCGGAATGCCTTGGTCTTAGCCGGATGTAGTCACTAGCACAATTGCCTTGGTCTTAACCGGATATAATTACAAGCATAAATGTCTTGGGACTTAGCCGGATATCATTCAATTGCTCATGCACACATACATCAATAATCATTACACATCCATGTTTCATTTTCGTTACTAAGGCTCAAATACAAACATATCACTAGCATAATCGCCTTCGGGACTTAGCCCGGGTATCATTCAAATACTCATAAACACATAAATCAATTATCATTACACATCCATATTTCATTTCACATAATTCGTGTAGGGTCATTTCTTGAGGACTTACTTCGGATGTTGTCGAACGGCTTCAACGGCTATTCGATCACTTTTTCCTTCCCTTTATCGGATTTAGCTCCCCTTTGCTCTTGAGCTTAACGAATACAAGTAGAAGTATTCAATATTTTTCTCAATAATGTTTACTAGTCAATCACATTCGGCATCTCATATCATCTCACTTTATTATAATTTATCATTCAACCTTTGAACCAAATCGCCATTATATGGCCACATATACATACATCCATATATTTAAGCTCAAGAATTTTAACATAACATCAAGTGCTCAAATTACTCATGTGGCCGATTATACATGGTCATAAATACACAAAATCAAAAATAATTTCAAGGTTTTTCACCCTATACATGTACTAGGCCGAATGTACATGCAAATTTCACAACATTCTTCAACAAATTTCTTCTTTAAACAAACATATTTATCACTTTCTTCATCACCAAAATATCATGTGCAAACATATATACACATATAGGTGCAAGGCGAATTTCAAGGTGTCCATAACCATCCAAAGCACAAATTTTAACTAACATGCAAGAAGCATAAACCATGCTCATGAATGCTTCATGGCGAATACATCACAATCATGCCCTTTCAACTTCGGTCATGGTTAAACAAAAAAGAAAACTCAATGTCTTACTCAAGATTGCTACAAAGAAATTTCAAGAGTAGACAATCCATCATTGCATGCATCATTAGCAAGCTTCACATTTAGCATGCAATGGCTTTAACACAATAACAACTTTGGCCAAATACCATTTCCAATGCATAACAAGGATTTGAACCATGGCTAACATGAACATCAAGTTAGCAACTAAAACATGCATGAAGCTCATAACACAACCTCATACATACCTTAATCTTGATGCAAGTTTAGCCAATTCTCCTTCTAGATCTCTTCTAAACAAAGAAAATGAAGCAAAAATCTCTTCTTCCTCTTAGAATTTTCGGCCAAAGAAGGAGGAAAAGATGAACAATTTTTTGTTTTTCTTTCTTAGTTACACGGCAATGGGGGAAAGAATGCTACACACATTTTTTTTGTTTCTCTTCCCACATCTAATTATTTTATCACTTAATACATCATGCATTAACAAAACATGTCATAACATGTTTTCTTTGCCCATAATTCCTTGCTATGGCCGGCCACCACCTATAAAAGGGGAATTTGACATGCAAGTCCATTGTTTTGCATGCATGCTTTAATTAGTCATCACACATTTCCCTATCGTACTTTCAAAGTTCACTACTAAGTCCCTTCTAGTGAAATTCACCTTTATAACACTAAATCAATCATAAAAAAATGTCACACATGAGCACACACATATTATAGGCATCAAAATAAATTTTAAATTATTTTTATGCCTCGGTTTTGTGGTCCCGAAACCATATTCTGACTAGGGTCAATTTTGGGCTGTCACAACCGAAATCAAAGTCTTCCACCAATTATAGGCTGAATCTCTCAACAAAGATGTAGCACATTTCAAACATTCTTCAGGTGTACAAGATAATTCATCAAATACCCGGATAGAATTTTCAAGCCAGAACTCTAGTTTCTTTGCATCATCATCAATATTTGCTCTAAATTCTTCAGCCCCTTGTTTACGAATTCTATCAACGGGGGTTCTGTTTGAGGCATTGGAGGCATAGGTTGAGGAATTGGGGGAGGTGAGGGAGGTCATACATTTGGGTTCATACGAACGAACTCAGTGTACCATGCACTCATCATTTGGAGAAAGGCTTCCGATCCCTTTCTCCTCCTCCCCGACCAACAAGAGAAGGTGGGTTTTCGATCGGTCTTGCCCTTCATAGGAGTGGCGCATTACTCTCTACTTCATCTGCCACAAAGGATCGGGATCCATTTACTATATAAAAATCATTTAAAAGGTCAAGTCGTCACACTATCACAATTCATACATATGGCATGTATAGCAAAATCCGTACATACAACACGTGGTCCGAGAACCGACTAAACCTGCTCGATACCACTAAATGTAGCCCCACGCTCGATACCATCACCGAGTCGAGCTTGAGGGTTACCAAACATAATTTATCAATTTAAGAACTTCAAATCATTTGTTTCTACATTCACGACTTTCTAGCTACTCGCATCACAAGAATAAGAAAAATCATATCTCGAGTTCTGAAACTCGAAATTAAGATCTGTAAATTTTCCACAATTTAGACTCATATATATATTTACTAATTTTTTCTAGAATTTTTTATTGGGCCAATTAGTACAGTTTATTAATTAAAGTATCCCCTGTTTGTTGTTCATTGCTCGACCTCTGTATTACTTAATCGATATATCTCTATACAAAATTTCAATGACTATGAGGTTTGTTTCTATTAAATAAGGAATCTGTACATATAAATAAAACTTCTAATTATTTTAGTAAAATTTATTATGAATTTTAAAAGTCGAAATGGGATCCAAATCACTCGCCCTGTTTATAAAAAGTTTAAATATCTCATAAAATATAATTTATATTCTGTTTTGTTCATTCCATATGAAAATAGACTCATTAAGCTTCAATTTCATAACTTACTCATCATTTAGTTCCATTTATACTATTTTTAGTGATTTTTCAAATTCATATCATTCTTTGACAATATTCATTTTAAAGGCAAGTTTCATCTTTCCATGAATTTTTATGAACTAGATAACCTATTAAACTTCCATGATATCAAACATGATATAAATTAGCCATCACCATGACTTATCAATATCAAACATTTTCTCAACCAAACATGGCCATATCATAAAACTATTTACACAAAATAAGTATATTGCTATACATGCCATACTTAAGTAGTTGTACAAGCCATTTACCAAGATAAAAGTCCTTTGGATAGTGTGATCGAACTTTCGACCTGTCCCGATTCCTGAGCCGGCTTGTTCAAAACTACAGTGAATGAAAAGGAAGGAGTAAGCATAAATGCTTAGTAAGTTCATATGTAAATAACAAGTAACATAACAATACAAATATACCAAACAACTTTAGCATGGTACCACCAAAACATATATCACATCTTTAAACATCATTCATCATCTTACCACCTTATCGTTGTTGTATCTATTTTCAACCCGAGGGTTAAGAACATACCTGTCCAAAGTGTCCATTTCACAACACTTACCCAAAATGTCACTTATATCTTAAGTGATCTTCCATTAAACTAGAAATTTCACCCGTTGAACACATCGGAATATAACTCGGATACATGGATAATTTGCACATAAGTGCCACATATGTAATCAAGAAATCATGTAACCCGCCCCTAAGTGAACTCAGACTCAACTCAACGAGCTCGGACGTTCGCATCCATAAATGAACTCGGACTCAACTCAACGAGTTCGGATGCCTAGTTACATCTCACGAACTCGGACTCAACTCAATGAGTTCGGACATTTACATCCATAAGTGAACTCGGACTCAACTCAACGAGTTCGGATGATCAACCATCCTAGTGACATGTCACTTGTATCCTAATCTATTCCTAAGGTTCAAACGGGCTTTTTCCCTCAATCTCACATTTGCCGTCTTCCATGGAATATCGGAACCGATACTCGGTAGCAATTCATATTTATCAAGTAGTAAACATAATTTGCATATTACTCAACATTAACCACAAAGCATAATATTTCATGATTAAAATAAGCATATCATATAATTAACATTAATAACTTAAAATAACATTTATGCTACATTATTTACACATGAACTTACCTTGGTACCAAAATATAAAGATTTTGCAATTTAGTCCACAATCTTTTCTTTTCCTCGATCACGACTTGAATCTCGTTTTTCTTGATCTATAATACCAAATTAATCTTATTTAATACATACATTCATCAAAACAGCATTTAATATGAACTTTAAAAATTACACTTTTGCCCCTAAACTTTTGCATAATTACACTTTTGCCCTAGGCTCGAATTAAACTTTATTCCTTATTCTTATGTTTTATAACATGCTGATCACTTTTCTCTTCTATGGCAACATCAAATTCTCTCTCTAACATATACTTGTGACTATTAGGTATTTTTTGGATTAAGCCCTTTTACTCGTTTTCACTAAAAACCGAAAAGACAAGTTGTCTAACATAATTTAAAACCCCATATTCTATCATAAAACATCAAAATACACAAATTTCACCTATGTATATTTTTCCAAATATAAACCCTAGGTTGAATTATTGCTAGCATAAGCTTAATCGAGCTTCCGGATTTCAAAACGTAAAGAACATTAAAAGCGGGCTTGGAATCACTTACTATGGAGCTTGGAAGCTTGAAACAAACCCTAGCTATGGAGAACCCTTGAAATTTCGGCCTAATGAAGAAGATGGACAAAATTGGCTTTTAATTTTGTTTTAATTCATTTTAATAACTAAATGACCAAAATACCCTTACTACTAAACTTTCCAAAAATTCCTTCCATGTCCTAATTTTGTCCATGAACTTAAAATTGGTCAAATTTCTATTTAAGACCTCCTCATTAATATTCCAAAACAATTTCATACTAAAAACTTCTAGAATGCAAGTTTTACAACTTATTCGATTTAGTCCCTACTTTCAATTTAAGCACTTTAGGCATAGAATTTCATCACGAAATTTTCACACAATCATGCAATCATATCATAAACATCAAAATAATTGTAAAATAATTATTTCTATCTCGGATTTGTGGTCACGAAACCACTATTCCGATTAAGCCTTAATTCAGGATATTACAAGTTGATCAAATTATGTCTAACATATAGAATATACCAAGGTAAGATTATAAACATGTATGGATACAATGATATGCCTTGTTGAATGATGGGATTTGTTTAATTTGAATGCTTGAATTGGCTGGTATTGGATGTGAGTTTTAAGTGCAAGCCTTTGGTGTGATTTTGGGGTGAGAAATGAAGCTAGAAATGACTTTATTTTGTCCACACGGGGAAACATGTGGGCATGTGTCTAGACCGTCTATGACACAAGGCTTGGTACATGGGCGTTTGGTTAGGCCGTATGTCCCCTACACCTAAATTTTGAGAAATAGAATGCTCAGAATTAAGCACACGGGTAGAGACATAGGCGTGTGTCTTAGCCATGTATGCTACACGTGTAACACCCCTTACCCGTATCTGAGGCCGGGCTAAGGTACGAGGCGTTACCAGACAAACATACAAATATTAAACTAAAATACGAGCCATAAAATTTTATTCATATTTCAAAGCGTTCATTCTCTTACACATAGTCCCTTATTTGAGTCTACAGAGCCCAAAACATACTTTAGAAAGGGTTTGGGACTAAACCGAGAACTTACGAAAATCATGGAAATTTCATGCTTTAAGGCTCCACATGCTCGTGTCCCAAAGTCGTGTTCCATACACTGCTGAGACACATGGTCGTGTCCCTGCCTGTGTGGAATATACCTAGGCTATTTTCCAAGCTTTGGTCAACCTTGATCTCTTACACACTTATACAAAATCAAAAGCATATAACATGGTATTCATTTAATGATTAAACATCCTCAATTAAACCACAAACATAGAATTTGTATGTCATCATACATGTGTCTCTCATACTCATTTTACCTTGTTTATTATAGTACCACTTATACATTTATACCAAGATTATCATCTTACCAAATATCTTCAGCTTAATCATCAAGCATTCATATTTAAAGCTAGATCATATCTTTATAAAATACCATGATTCAGATGAGCAGAATAACATGTTTGCCTGAAACATTTCAATTCAATTCCATAACCAACAAGCATTACATTGAGACTAGTCATATATATATATATATACATGTCATGATACATAACATTCTCTTTTTGTTTTCTTATAAACACATATCATTTATTTCATTATATCAATATTTCATATACCATAGTTTCCATGTATTCCACATATATTTATTTTCCTCCTCCTCCTCTCCATTCCACATCCTTAATGTATATAGCATTCTTGTAAGTACGATTTCACAATTTACTAATAAATGTTCACATCAAACTGTCCACACGAGTCATAGTCACTTAATTATTTATAATTTGAGCTACAGAGCTCCAAATTAAGATCTGTAAATTTCCCCTGAAACTAGACTCAAATATAGTTCCACCATAAAATTTTCATAATATTTGGTTAAGCCAATTAGTACAGTTTATTCATTAAAATTTACCCTATTTCACTTTCTGACAGTTCTGACCTCTCTTCACTAAAAAATAATTATCTCACAGTACAGAACTCAGATAATATTCTTGTTGATTTATCTTGAAAATAGACTCATTATGGATTTTAAAACTATAATTTTGAGCCTGTAATTATTTTTATCCAAATTTTTGTGATTTTCCAAAGTCAGAACAGGGGATCACGTAATCATTCAGAATCAGTCCCACGGAAACATAAATATCTCAAAATATAGAACTCCTTTGCTTTCTATGTTTATTTTATATGAAAATAGACTCATTAAGATTTAATTTGATATCTTATTCAGTCTCTGATTCATTTTATACTATTTTTGGTGATTTTTCAAAATCACGTCACTGCTACTGTCCAAAACAGTTTTATTGCTAATTCACTCTTTCACACTTTCTTTGTATTAACCTCATTTTAACATACATATCACAAATCGTTTTCACCACATTTAATACATCACAAGTATAGGCCCATGATCACAAGGTCACCATAAAATCATCCTCATGTATAACTTACTTGTTTATAACCTTACCACATCCTGGTCACTTAATGAACACATCATTCACATAACCAAGTTCCTGCACATATTCATCACAAAACTCACAAAGCAATACATAGAGAGTCTCCCGTTGAACACTTCGGATCAATCCTCGATACTTGGTGGTTTCAGCACATAGCTCCACCCATCATATAGTTCGGCTCTCTTGTACACATGGTGAACACTTAGTACCACCCATGTGACCTAGCCAGTTTATCTCGTAGCTCTCTTGTCTACATGGTGTCCTTCACTTGGAACCACGCATACGACCTAGTTACATATATCCCGTAGCTCTCTTGTCTACATGGTGTACACATAGTATCACCTATGCGACCTAGCTACATCATAATGTCTTGTAGCTCTCTTGTACACATGATGTGCACTCAGCACTATACATGTGACCTAGCTACATACCATCTCAGATCATCTAATCTTTCCAAGGTTCAACTGGATTTCTCTCTTTTCCAACAATTTCACCAATCAAGTAATTATCCACAAACATATTTCCAATATTTTTATAAAATATCATAATACAAGTAATAGTGATGTATTACTTACATCTAAACTTACATCTCATTTAATATCAACGCAATAACATTAAATTACACATTGTCTTATTAAAAATCATATGAACTTACAATTTCCCATTATATCCATAATCATAGAAATCACATTTATGTATGATAATTCAATGCACTTCATGTACCATAGACATATTTTTAAATCAATTCATAAACTTGGCACCATAATCATTTAATTTAACATAATTCAATTAATTCACTAAATTTAACTTTCAAATATAAGTTCTGACATTATTGTTGTATTATTATCATACCAACTTACATACTTTCAACACCTCGGAGATCATAGTAAATATATCAATTTTACATTGAAACATGCATAAATTAATGCTTATTATACATATGAACTTACCTTGATATTAAAACGGCCATTTTACCAACTTTCCCAATTTTTGATTTTTCTCTCATTCTAGGTTCAAATCTCGTTTTCCGGGATCTAAAACATCATATTTTACTTATTTAATTAATGTACTATTTAAAACAGTCCTTAACTCAAACTTTAGAAAAATTACAATTTTGCCCCTAAACTTTTGCATATTTACACTTTTTCCCTAGGCTCGAGAATTAAACTTCATCCCTTATTCTTATGTTTTATGACATGATGATCACTTTTCCCTTCTACAGCAACATCAAATTCTCACTCTAACATATACTTATGACTATTAGGTATTTTTACCGATTAAGCCCTTTTGCTCGTTTTCACTTAAAACCGAGTAGCACAAGTTGTCTAACATAATTTAAAACCTCATATTGTATCATAAAACACCAGAATACACAAATTTTACCTATGGGTATTTTTCCAAATATGAACCCTAGGTTGAATTATTGCTAGCATAAGCTAAATCAAGTTACCGGGACTCCAAAAACGTAAAGAACTTGAAAAACGGGGTTAGAACGGACTTACAATTGAGCTTGGGAAGCTTGAAAACCCTAGCCATGGATTATCCCTTGGTATACACGTCCATGGTGAAGAAGATGAGCAAAATTGGCTTTTAATTTTGTATTTTAATTCATTTTACCCCTGAATGACCAAAATACCCTTACTACTAAACTTTCCAAAAATTCCATCCATGTCCAATTTTTGTCCATAACTTAGAAATTGGTCAAATTTCTATTTAAGACCTCCTAATTAATATTTCAAATCAATTTCATACTAGAAACTTCTAGAATTCAAGTTTTGCAACTTCTTCAATTTAGTCCCTAACTTCGAATTAAGCACTTTATGCATAGAATTTCTTCACGAAATTTTCACACAATCATGCAATCATATCATAGACCTAAAAATAATCATAAAATAATTATTTATATCTCAGATTTTGTGGTCCTGAAACCTCTGTTCCAACTAGACCCAATTTTGGGCTATTACAACTCTCTCCCCCTTCAGAGATTTTCGTCCTCGAAAATCTTACCGGAGTGAGGTTTTCTCATAATTTCCAGCATTACTAACTAATTTTTTTCAAGACGATACTTTCAGAAACACTTTGTCATCAATTTGAATCCCAAGATAACTCAGTAAACTCTGATATTTCTCTAACTCTGTCCTTCACTTGTCAACCATTCTCAGACTCTGGTCATATCTATAATTATTTTATCACTGAAATCTTTGATTCCACACTTAGGAACATAGTCAACATGATTCTCATGAATTTTCGTTATATACACCTCATCGGTAAGGGGGTGAGGTCATACAGTCTCTAACTCGATTCTGACATATATCTATATGACACATTTTTTTCATTATCCACATATGTCATTATAATCATACTATCCACTTCAAACACGACCTACAGCACGGGTGTGTCCCAAGGTCACACGGGCGTGTCCCTCGGACCACACGGGTGTGTGAGCCCTACACATTGGAAAATTTTTGAAATGTTGAGAAAAATTCTTAGTCCATACTCGATTCTAATGCTCGTATTGGGCCTTGAGGGTCCAATTAAGGGTCATTTCGAATGATCTCGGTTAATGAATAGTAATTTTCATAAATTATTTGTAAAATGTTCTAAAAGTTTTAGTAATGCTCCGAAACCCTGTTTCGACGACGGATACGGGTTAGGGGTGATACAGATGGCTAGGTAAATAGCCTATTTTTTTCCACACAGGCGGAGACACGAGCGTGTGTTTCAATAGTGTGTAACACACGATCAAGTTACACGGCCATGTGTCCCTTAGTGTTGAATTAAAAATCAAGTCAGTATGCTCCACACGGCCTAGCACACGGGTGTGTGACTTGGCCATGTGGCATAAGTCATATACTTGACAGGTTTGGCACGACCCAAAACATGGCCTGGCACAAGAGCGTGTGTGGCCATTTCGAAGGGCACACTGGCTGGTCACACGGACGTGTGGTTAGTAGTGTGATCCAAGTCAGAGAGTTACACAGGGTAGGATACGAGCTGGGACACATCCATGTGATCTCATTTCAACTGTAACACCCCTTACCCGTACCTGAGACTGGGACCAAGTACGAGGCGTTACCAGACATGTACTCGAACATTTTCGGGAAATACGGGTTATAAAATTTTGTTCCAATTTGAACCCAATCAAACAACATCTTAGTGTCCTTATTATGGGCCTACGGGGCCCGAAACATGCATCGTGAAAGGTCCGAGACTAAACCAAGGACCTGAGAAAGTTCTTCAAGAATTTTCTAAGTTAAGCCTCACAAGCCCGTGTAGAGGCAATGCACACGCCCGTGTGCTTTGGGACACGTCCGAGTGCCCTACCCGTGTGGAATTAATTGAATTTATTTTCTATTTTGAACCTACAAGGGTTTTGACACGGCCAAGCACACGTCCGTGTCCTTGGCCCGTGTCCTTCACAGGGCCTAGACACGTCCGTGTGGTCGCTCATGTCCAAAAACTCAAGCATTCTATTTATGATGTCAGCATGCATTTAGGGGCACATGGCTAAGACACACGCCAGTGTGCCAGGCCGTGCTCTCCACATGGTTGAGACACACAGTCGTGTCTTTACTCGTGTGTTTACTACCATGCATTCTGACTTAATACTTTTAAGTGTAGGGTACACATGGCCATTTCACATGCCTATGGGGCGGTTCGTGTATCACACACGGCCTAGACACATGCTCGTGTGTCCATCCGTGTGGACCCTGTTAGGCTATTTTCCAAGCCTTTAGTCACCCTCTAATATGCATACCTACTTATAGTTTTCAATAACACTTGACATGGTCTAATTATACTCTTAAATGACCTTAATATGCTTCATTACATGTAAACCTCATCTCATCAGTTTTTATACATGCTAGGTTATCCCCTTTATATTAAGGATTTCCATGACTTGTAACTCAATTAAGCTAGGCTCGTTATCTTAACTCATTGCCAAATTGTGGCCTAACCACCCCATGTGATTTGGTCATATTATATATGACTAATTGTATCACACAATATTTAATCATCACAAGAACATTGGAACATAACAAGTACAATTTGATAGGTCATAGCCTACACCAAAATGAGCCAATTTCCATGGCCATATACAAGTGAATATGTATACTTTTATAAGCCTTCATATTGGCTAATCAAATGACACATATAACAAGATAACAAAAGCCCTATACATGCCATTGAACAAAAAAAGAGTATCTATATACCAAAGCTAGACAAGATGATAGTGTGTTGACTCTCCAACCGTCTCCCAATCTTCGCGAGTCCACGAGCTCTGTAAGACATGGAAAAGAAAGGGGTAAGCATTTACATGCTTAGTAAGCCCGAATAACTGGAAAGTAAACTTACCGATTAATTAGCATACAACCATATTGGGCAATATAACCAACAAGCATGGAATGGTTTCCCTATCATATACACTCAATCAACAAGTTATCTCATAACAATGCACCATGTAATTTGTCTTAGATGAGCTCATCATTCAACATTTTCATTTTTATATCTCATGCTAATCCCGTTAAGTTTCTCAAAAATCTTGATGGATTATCCATTTACCATCAAATCATGAGAACAATCGTCTCAACTACGCACTCCCGCGGACCTCACATCTTACGGCGGGATTACCAGTTCAGGCTAAATCCCCCGTAATGTAAACTTATAGGGTGATGTTGGGATTACCTGTCCAGGCTAAATCTCTTGTAGCGACAAACACCCGTAATAAGCTCGAATCTGAATTACCAGTCCAGGCTAAATTCAAACCCTAATCGGATTACCCGTCCCGACTAAATCCACAATGCACACATATTCTTTGGGAGGCTCGATCACTCAAGGAACACATTTTTGGGCTAGATCCTTTCTATATTTGTGATCAATGGATTACCCATCCGGGCTAAATCCTTTTTTGCAACACATGCAGGATCTCAAGTCATGTAAGCCATGGTTTATCCATCGAATTTCCCTTTTTACTTCAACCGGGACATTTATGATCATATCATTATTATTAACACATTTCATGGATTTTCATGCCATCATTATAACCAATTATCATACATTCATAACACATATAATTAGGCATATTATAGTTTACTTAAAGTTATTTGAACTTACCTGGTATCCGTTTTGGTTTTGCGTCTTGGTTATTTTGAAACCTTTCTTTTTCCTCGATCGACCTCTGAAATTTGTTCCTTGGGGTCTATAACAATAAAAATGAATAATTAATACCTCATATTATTCTTTTTGGGTCTAAATTTCACCCCCGGACAAAATGACCATTTTGCCCCTAACCTTTCACATTATTTACGATTTGATCCCTAGGCTCGTATAATGAAATGCATGAATTTTCTACATTACCCAAGCCTAGCCAAATGTTCTTTCCACTTATGGAATCCCACATTTTTCCATAATTTCACATTTCTACCACATATTTTACACCTTTTGTAAAAAGGTCCTTTTAGGGGTTTTTCATGAAAATCACATAGAAAAAGATGTTTAACACACATCCAAGTTTTATATTCCTCCATAAATCATCAAAGAATAAACATGTCATACATGGGTCACTTTACATACATGAACCCTAACTCAAATTGTGGGTAGAAATGGAGAGAGTAAGTTACCGGGATTTCAAAAATACGAAGAACATTAAAAACGGGGCTTGGGAGCAATTACTATTGAGCTTGAGAAGTGAAGAAACCCTAGCTTTGGTGGCTCTCAAATTTCGGTAGCAAGGTGGAGAAGATGAGCTGATTTTTGGCTTATTTTCCCATTTTATTTCATTAATTAGCCAAATAAACAAAATGCCCTTTCTTTCAAATTTTATCCATACATGCCCATTTTTGTCTAAAAACTTAGAAATTGGGAAAATTGCTCTTTAAGGACTTCTAATTAATAATCTAAAGCAATTTCATACAAATTGCTCCTAGCATCCAAGTTTTGCACTTTATTCAATTTGGTTCTTATTTTCCAATTGGACACCTTACTCATAGAATTTCTTCATGAAACTTTAGCACATGCATATTCTCATATTTTAGACCTTATAATAATTATAAAATAAGTATTTAAACGTCAAATTTGTGATCCCAAAACCACTATTCCAACTAGGCCCTATTTCGGGATGTTACATTTCTCTCCTCCTTAAGAGACTTTCATACTCGAAAGTCTTACCAGTAAATAGGTATAAATATTGGCTTCTCATGGTTTCTTCTGGCTCCCATGTAGCCTCTTCCACAGCATGTCAATGCCATAAGACTTTTGCCAAAGCCACATCTTTCTTTCTCAGATGTTTAACTTCACGAGCCAGAATCTTTACCGGTTCTTCACCATAGGTCATGTCCGGTCTAATTTCGATCTCCGTCGGTGAAATCACATATGAGGGGTCTGATTGATATCGCCTTAACATAGATACATGGAATACATCATGAATCTTTTCCAGTACTGGTGGGAATGCCAAGATATAGGCTAATGGTCCAACTCTTTCAGTGATCTCGTATGGTCCGATAAATCGCAGACTCAGTTTGCCTTTCCGACCAAATCTCAATACCTTTTTCCATGGAGATACTTTCAAGAATACTTTATCTCCGACTTGGAACTCAATCTCTTTTCTTTTCAGATCAGCATATGACTTTTTTCTATCTGATGTCACTTTTAAGCAATCACATATCACTTTAACCTTTTCTTCAGTTTCCTTGATTAGATCAACTCCGTGAATTTGAATCTCCTTGAGTTTTGTCCAATACAATGGAGTTCGACACTTTCTGCCATACAAGGCCTCATAAGGCACTATCTTCAAACTCGTTTGAAAACTGTTGTTGTAGGCGAACTCTACCAATGGCAAGTATTTTTCCCAACTGCCCTGAAATTCGAGGATGCAACATTGCAACATATCTTTAAGAATCTGAATCATTCATTCAAACTAACCATCAGTCTGTGGGTGAAAAGCTATACTAAAGCTCAACTTTGCACTCAAGGCTTCTTGTAACTTCTTCCAGAATCTCGAAGTAAATCTCAAGTCTGTGCCTGAAATAATCGATAGTGGTACCTCGTGTAATCTCACAATCTTAGATATATATAAGTCATCTAACTTGTCAAGAGAGTAATCCATCCTTACTAGGATAAAATGAGCTGACTTCATCAACTTATCCACCATAACACATATAGCATCTTTCTTTTTCGAGGTCAATGGTAATCCAATCATGAAGTCTATAGTAATTTTGTCCCACTTCTATTCGGGGACCATCACAGGCTGTAATAAACCTAAAGGTACTTGATGTTCAGCTTTGACTTGCTGACATATCAAGCATTTCGATACAAATTCAGAGATGTCTCTCTTCATGCCGTTCCACCAGTACATTTTCTTCAAATTATTGTACATTTTGGCACTTCTCGGATGAATAGACAAATGGCTATCATGTGCCTCTTGCAAGATTTCTCGAATAATTTTATTATTCCTCGGTAGGCAAACTCTATCTCTGAACATTAAACATCCATCAAGACCAATCTGAAAGTCTGATTCAATGCCCGACTCACATTGAGCTCTTTTAGCTTGCAGATCACTATTATTAGTCTGAGCATCATAAATTTCCTGAAGAAATGTCAGCCTAGCCTTTAACTCTGGCAAAACTGAACCATCGTCAAACAACACCAATTGAGCGTTCATGGCCCTCAATGCAAGCAAATATTTTCTGCTTAACGTGTCAGCGACCACATTCGCCTTTCTCGGGTGATAATCGATGATCAGCTCATAATCTTTAATTAGTTCTAACCATCTCCACTGTCTCAGATTCAATTCTTTTTATGTCTAAAATTCAATTCTTTTTGAGTCATCAAATACTTCAAACTCTTGTGGTCTGTGAATATACGACAAGTCTCACCATATAAGTAATGCCTCCAGATTTTCAAGGCAAAAACAATGGCGGCAAGCTCTAAGTTGTGTGTCGGATAATTCTTCTTGTGTGGCTTCAACTACCGTAAAGCATAGGCTATCACCTTGCCATCTTGCATAAGTACACAACCCAGTCCATTTAAAAATGCATTGCTGTAAACCACAAACTCTTTTCCCGACTCGGGCAATACTAGAACAGGAGCTTCAGTCAACAATGTCTTCAATTTCTCAAAACTTTGCTGACACTTTTCTGTCCATTCAAACTTCACGTCTTTCTTTAGTAACCTCATCATTGGAGTCGCTATCATGGAGAATCCTTTTACAAATCTTTGGTAGTAACCGGCTAAGCCCAAAAAGCTTCTAACCTCGATTACATTTTTAGGTGGTTTCCATTCAACGATGGCAGAGATCTTACTTGGATCAACTCGGATGCCATCACCCGAAACAATATGACCCAAAAACCCTATTCCTTGGAGCCAAAATTCACTCTTGCTAAACTTAACATACAATTTTTTTCCCGTAAAGTCTGCAACACAGTTCTCAGATGCTTCGCATGCTCTATCTTATCATTAGAATAGATCAAAATGTCGTCAATGAACACAACGACGAACTTGTCCAAGTATGACCGAAATATCTTATTCATTAGGTCCATAAATACAGTCGGTACATTCGTTAACCCAAATGGCATAACAAGGAATTCATAGTGACCATACCTCATTCTGAAAGCTATTTTAGGTACATCCGATTCCTTAACTCGCTACTGATAGTAGCCGAATCTCAAGTCTATCTTAGAGAACATAGTGGGTCCCCTGAACTGGTCGAACAAATCATTGACTCTTCTCCAAGGATATTTATTCTTAATAGTCACCTTGTTCAGTGGCTGGTAATCTATGCATAGCCTCATCGAACTATCGTTCTTCTTTACAAACAATATGGGAGCACCCTAAGGAGAAAAGCTTGGCCTTGCAAAACCTTTATCCATCAGTTCTTGCAACTGTGCTTTTAACTCTTTCAACTCAGTTGGTGCCATCCTGTACGGAGCAATAGAAATAGGAGCTGTTCCTTGCACTAGTTTAATACCAAACTCTATCTTTCTATCAGGAGGTAGTCTAGGTAATTCTTCTGGGAACATGTTTGGATATTCACATACTATTGGTACAGACTCAATCTTTGACTCCGTTTCCTTAGTGTTCAATACAAAAGCAAGGTAGGCTTTGTGCCCCTTTCTCATATGTCTTTGAGCAGCTATTACTGTGATTACAACCGGTGGTGTATCCAATTTTCTTGAATCAACTCGTAGAGTTTCACCATCTGGGCACTTCAGTTCAATAGACTTACTACCATAGTTTACAATTACATCATGCAGGGCTAATCAATCCATGCCAAATATTACATCAAACTCATCAAATGGCAGTAACATAAGGTTAGCCGGAAAACAATAATCCTGAATCGTCAAAGGACAATTCTTACAAACTTTATTAACCAGGACTGACTTGCCTAATGGGTTTGACACTCTGATTATAAATTTCGTAGATCTAATAGATATATTCATACTAGACGTCAATCTCATGCAAATGTATGAATGCGTCAATCCCGGATCAATTAAGGCAACAACACAAGTGTTAAAAAGAGAAAAAGTACCCGTGATGACGTCAGGAGTAGAAGCTTCCTCTCGAGTGTGTATTGCATACGTTCTTGTTGGGGCTCCAGCCTCTAATTTTACAGTGTCTTTGGCCACAACTCAAATGCCACTAGCATTTCCAGGATATCTCGGAGGTCTACCTCGTGAAATAGGAGCACTAGATTTCAGGGCTACTTCCACCTCTTTATCAGTTTGCTCTGGGCAGTCTCTGAGGAAGCGGTCAAGAGAAGCACATCTATAGCATGCACAGCTCTACATCTGGCACTCTCCGAAGTGAAATTTATTGCAACTTTTACACTTCGGCTTTTGGTCATCTACACCCCCACACTAGTCACCATCGGGGAGGAAAACTTCTGATTACGTCGTTTGGAGCCTCTCGCTCTACCCGAATATCCTACCGATGAATTGGGGCATTCATGTTGGCTCCTTGATTTCTTTACGGAAAATGAGAGCGTCTTACTGTTGGATCTCTTGTTCGTAACTCGAGCTTCTCTCTTAGCTTGCTTCGTTTCATTATTGAGTTCCTCGGCCTTCTTAGCCCGATCAGTTAATGCAGCAAACTCTCGTATCTCAAGAATTCCAATCAATAGCTTGATTTCATTATTCATACCTTTCTCAAAGCGTTTACACATTTCTGACTCTGTTTGAACCCATTCAGTTGCATACTGACTTAGCCTTACAAACTTCCTTTTGTATTCTGCTACAGTCTTATTTCCTTGCTTGAGTTCCTGGAACTCCTTTCACTTGGAGTCTAAGAACCTTTGACTGATGTATTTCTTCTTAAACTCAACTTGGAAAAATTCCCAAGTAATGTTTTCCTTTGGTACCACTGAAGATACAGTCTTCCACCAGTGGTATGCAGTATATTTTATGAGAGATACAACACACTTTAAGCACTCCTAAGGTGTGCACGATAATTCATCCAACACTCGTGTAGTATTCTCGAGCCAGAACTCAGCTCGTTTAGCATCATCATCAATCTTAGCTCTAAATTCTTCAGCCCCATACTTTTTAAGCTTGTCCACCAGGGTTTTACTGACTCTTACAGTTGCCATACCTCGTGGCACTTCCTCATCAGGTCAGTTAGGGGGCGGCGAAGGTCGAGGTATGTTGGGGCGACTCCTCAAATAATCCCTAAACCACTCATCCATCATGTCAAAGAAGGCAGCTTCAGCCTCTTCTCGGCTTTTGGACATAGACCTTCTACTACTACTAGAAACAGCTCGTTGTACAGAAGCTGGAGCATGGCTCTCGACTCCCTTCGACTCATCTTGTGCATGATTGGAAGACATTTACTATATTTAAAGACAATTAAACAGTTAGGAGATGTCACACTATCAACGTTCGTATAATGGCATGTATAGTGAAACTCAATACTCTCTACAGTAGTCCTAAAACCGACTAAATCGTAGCTCTGATACCACTAAATGTAATATCCTGATTTTGGGCCTAGTCGGAATAGTGGTTTCGTGACCACAAAATCTGAGATAGAAATAATTATTTTATGATTATTTTAAGGTCTATGATATGATTGCATGATTGTGTGAAAATTTCGTGAAGAAATTTTATGCATAAAGTGCTTAATATGAAATTTGGGACTAAATTGAATAAATTGCAAAACTTGTGTTCTAGAAGTATTTTGCATAAAATTGAATTAAATTATTAATTAGAGGTCCTTAAAGAGTAATTTTACCAATTTCTAAGTCTATGGACAAAAATTGGACATGGATGGAATTTTTGGAAAGTTTAGTAGTAAGGGCATTTTGGTCATTTATGGGTAAAATGAATTAAAATACAAAATTAAAAGCCAATTTTGCTCATCTTCAACCCCATGGCCGAATATAGCAAGGAGAAACCATGGCTAGGGTTTTTCAAGCTTCCAAGCTCGATTGTAAGTCCGTTTCTAGCCTCGCTTTTAATGATTTTTACGTTTTGGAGTCCCTAGCTCGATTTAGCTTATGCTAGCAATAATTTAACCTAGGGTTTATATTTGGAAAAATACCCATAGGTGAAATTTGTGTATTTTGGTGTTTTATGATAGAATATGAGGTTTTAAATTATGTTAGACAACTTGTGCTACTCGGTTTTAAGTGAAAACGAGCAAAAGGGCTTAATCGGTAAAAATACCTAATAGTCATAAGTACATGTTAGAGTGAGAGTTTGATGTTGCCATAGAAGGTAAAAATGATCAGCATGTCATAAAACATAAGAAAATAGGCTGAATTTTAATTTACGAGCTTTGGGGCAAAAGTGTAAATATGCAAAAGTTTAGGGCAAAATTGTAATTTTTCCAAAATATGATTTTGGGTCAATTTGAATAATTTGAGTCCTAATTAGACTATATTTTAAATGATAGAGCAAGGAAAACTGAAATTGGGCTAAAATGGGGAAAATACCAAGTTGTGGACTAAATGGTAAAATAGCCATTTTCGCATACGAGGTAAGTTCATATGTAAATGTTGGTAACATAGTTATTATTTTAAATGTTTTAATGTTTTTTAAATGATATGATAATTATTATGAAATATTATACTTGTGATAATTGTTTGATAATATGTCAAATTATGTGATATACTTGGAAAATGTGAAATACTACCGAGTATCGATATCGGCATTCCGTAGAAGATGGTTGAGACACATGATTGGGAAAAAGGTCCGTTGAACCTTAGGAATGGATTAGGATACAAGTGACATGTCGCCGGGATATTTGGGCATCCGAACTCGTTGAGTTGAGTCCGAGTTCACTTATGGATGCGAGCGTCCAACTCGTTGAGTTGAGTCCGAGTTCGTGAGATGTAACTAGGCATCCGAGCTCGTTGAGTTGAGTCTGAGTTCACTTATGGATGCGAACGCCGAGCTCGTTGAGTTGAGTCCGAGTTCGCTTATGGGCGGGTTACATGATTGCTTGATTGCATATATGGCACTTATGTGCAAGTTATCCATGTATCCGAATTATATTCCGATGTGTTCAACGGGTAAAGTTCTACTCAAATGGAGGAATACTCAAGATGAAAGGGACGTATTGGTAAGTGTTGTGAAATGGATACTTTGAACAGGTATGTACTTAACCCTCGGGTTGAAAACTCGATATAACAACAATATGGTAAGATGATAAATGAAAAGGTGATATGAATGTCTTGGTGATGATTATGCAAATGATGTTTTATGTTTGGTTATATGGTTATGTTACTTGCTATTTGCTTGTGAGCTTACTAAGCATTTATGCTTACTCCCTCCTTTTCATTCCTTGTAGTGTTGACAAGCCAGCTCGGAAATCAGAAACGGTCGGAGGCACGCTCACACTATCCGTATACCATCTTGGCATAATGGCTTGTATATTTTGAGTATGGCATGTATAGCATTATAATCATTTTGTATTTATGGTCTTATGATATGGTTATTGAGTGGTATGAAAATAGAAATGCTTGGTAATGATTAGCCATTGGAATGGCTAATCATGATCATATTTGGTATTATGTATGTCAAATTGCTAGCTAATCCATGGAAACCATGAAATAGGTAAAATTTACCATAAAATAGATTCAGACAGCAGCAGTGACGTGAGTTTTAAAAATCACTAAAAATAGTATAAATGGTATTAAATAATGAATAAGTTATGGAATCGAAGCTTAATGAGTCTATTTTCATATGGAATAAGCGAAACAGGTATATGAGCTATATTTTATGAGATGTTTAAATTTTTGTGAAACAGGGCCGGAGCAATTTCTGGATCCTCTGTTCTGACTTTGGAAATTCACCATAAATTTTACAAAGATAATTAGAAGTCACGCTTTATATGTACAGATTCCTTATTGAGTCTAGTTTTATTAGAGACAAACGGCATAGTCATTGAAGCTCTGTACAGGGAGATATCTGATTCGTAATACACAGAGGTCAGAGTAGTTGAACCCTGAAACAGGGGAGACTTTAACTAATAAACTGTACTAATTGGCCCAACCAAAAATTCTAGAAAAAAATTAATAGATACATATATGAGTCTAGTTTCAGGAAAAATTTACAGAATTGGATTTCGAGTTTTGTAACTCGAGATATGATTTTTAAAGCGACTGTGATGCAGTTAGCCAGCTTGTCTGGAAATTTTAAAATGAATTGTATGAGCTGTTTAATTAATGAATTAAGTCCGTTAACACCTCGTGTTCGACTCCGGCAACGGTCTCGGGTACGGGGTGTTACACTAAATGTAACACCCCTTACCATACCCGAGATGGAGACCAAGTATGAGGCATTACCAGACATGTACTCGAACATTTTCGGGAAATACAGGTTATAAAATTTCGTTCCAATTTGAACCCAATCAAACAACATCTTAGTGTCCCTATTATGGGCCAACGGGGCCCAAAACATACATTAAGAAAGGTTCGAGACTAAACCGAGGACCTGAGAAAGTTTTTGAAAAATTTTCTAAGTTAAGCCTTACACGCCCGTGTAGAGGAATTGCACACGCCCGTGTGCTTTGGGACACTCCTGTGTCTCCTACCCGTGTGGAATTAATTGAATTTATTTTCACTTTCAAACCTACAGGGGTTTTCATATAGCCAAGCACACACCCGTGTCCCTGGCTCGTGTCCTTCACACAGCCTAGACATGCCCATGTGGTTGCTTGTGTCCAAAAACTCAAGCATTCTGTTTATGACATTAGCATGCATTTAGGGGCACACGGCCAAGACACACGCCCATGTGCCAGGGCGTGCCCTCTATACAGTTGAGACACACGATCGTGTCTCTACCCGTGTGTTTCCTACCAAGCATTCTAACTTAATATTTTTAGGTGCAGGGGGCACACGGCCATTTCACACACCTATGAGGCGGTCCGTGTATCACACACGGCCTAGACACACGCTCGTGTGTCCACCCGTGTGCACCTTGTTAGGCTATTTTCCAAGCCTTTGGTCACCCTCTAATATGCATATCCACTTATTGTTTTCAAAACACTTGACATGGTCTAATTATACTCTTACATGAGCTTAATATGCTTCATTGCATGTAAACCTCATCTCATCGGTTTTTATACATGCTAGGTTCTCCCCTTTATATTAAAGATTTCCTGACTTGTAGCTGAATTAAGCTTGGCTCATTATCTTAACTCATTGCCAAATTGTGGCCTAACCACCCCATGTGATTTGGTCATATTATAAATGACTAATTATATCACAGCATATTTGATCATCACAAGAACATTGGAACATAACATGTACAATTTGGTAGGTCATAGCCTACACTAAAATGAGCCAATTTCCATGGCCATATACAAGTGAATATGTATACTTTTATAAGCCTTCGTATTAGCTAATCAAATGACACATATAACAAAATAACAAAATCCCTATACATGCTATTGAACAAAATAAGAGTATTTATATACCAAAGCTAGACAAGATGATAATGTGTTGACTCTCCAACCGTCTCCTAATCTTCGCGAGTCCAAGCGCTCTGTAAGACAGGGAAAAGAGAGGGGTAAACATTTACATGATTAGAAAGCCCGAATAACTGGAAAGTAAATTTATCGATTAATTAGCATACAACCATATTAAGCAATATAACCAACAAGCATAGAATGGTTTCCTTATCATACACACTCGATCAAAAAGTTAGTCTCATAACAATGCATCATGTAATTTGTCTTAGATGAGCTCATCATTCAACATTTTCATTTTTATATCTCATGTTAATCCCGTTGAGTTTCTCGAAAATCTCGATGGATTATCCATTTACCCTCAAATCGTAAGAGCGATTTTCTCAGGTATGCACTCCCGCGAACCTCACATCTTACCAGAAGATTATCAGTCTAGGCTAAATCCCTTGTAGCCACAAACACCCGTAATAAGCTCCAATTTGAATTACCAGTCTAGGCTAAATTCAGACCCTAATCGAATTATCCGTCCGAGCTAAATCCACAATGGGCACATATTCTTCGGGAGTCTCGATCACTCAAGGAGCACTCGTTCGTGCTATATCCTTTTTATATTTGAGATCAACGGATTACCCGTCTGGGCTAAATCCTTTTTTGCAACACATGCAGGATCTCAAGTCATGTAAGCCATGGTTTATCCATTGAATTTCCCTTTTTACTTCAACTAGGACATTTATTATCATATCATTATTATTAACACATTTCATGGATTTTCATGCCATCATTATAACCAATTATCATACATTCATAACACATGTAGTTAGGCATATTAATAGTTTACTTAAAGTTATTCAAACTTACCTGGTATCCATTCGATTTTACGTCTCGATTATCCCAAACCTTTCGTTTTCCTCGATCGACCTCCGGAATTTGTTCTTTGGGGTCTATAACAATAAAAATGAATCATTAATACCTCACGTTATTCTTTTCAGGTCTAAATTTCACCCCCCAACAAAATGACCGTTTTGCACCTTACCTTTTACATTATTTATGATTTGGTCCGTAGGCTCGTATTATGAAATGCATGAATTTTCTACATTACCCAAGCCTAGCCGAATGTTCTTTCCACTAATGGTATCCCACATTTTTCCATAATTTTACATTTCTACCACATATTTTACACCTTTGGCAAAAAGGTCTTTTTAGAGGTTTTTCATGAAAATCACCTAGAAAAAGATGTTTAACACACATCCAAGTTTCATATTCCTCCATAAATTGTAACACCCCAAACTTGGCCTGGAAGTTTGGCTCGGATCTGGCGTGTCACATCCAATTTTTTGAAACCCATGTTTCCATTAAAAACCCTTTTTAATAAGTAATAACGTATACCCTTTTTAAACCTTGTTAGAAAACCTCAGATGAATAACATTCTTAACAACTTTGTAAAAACCTTGGCAGTTGCGGAAGCTTAATTTAAAAACAATTGCAGATACGTGATGTTTTGAACAATAGTAGTTACTTTGGAAAACCGTGTTCTAATACTAGCAATTATAAGAACAATAAATAAAATTCCAAATTTGAAATCCGAAAATTACAACGGCTTTACTACAACCCACATAAAATATTTAAAAGTAATAATCAAAGCGTAACATAAACGAGTGTGTGTGGCTTCCTCCGAGCCCTCGCAGCTCCGATCCGTCTAAGGCTGGAAATTACCTGAAAGGTTAATAAACGGGGTGAGTTTACGAAAACTCAGAGTGAAATACCCTACTATATAAAAGGAACAGTCAGTCATATAAAAGAATTAAAAGTCTGGCCCCAGCCCTACTTACAGTTTCAATATCAACTAGGCCTTAGCCCATTATAACAGACAGTACCAGATGGGCTTTAGCCCATTACAAAATAAGAAGCATTATCAGAACTAGAATCAAAATGAGAATCAAAATCAAAATCAGGTGACAGAATCAGAATCAGTATCAGATAACAGAATCAGAATCAAAATGTGAATGCAATCCCAACCTAATCCAGCCGTATACACCTCCGTACCAACCTTACACCATGTGGGGAGACAACTCGACCACCTATCCACTACACACCATAGAATTTGCATCATGGCTGCTAGAACAGATATTGTGACAAAGTCACCAGATAAAGATACTGTGGCAGAGCCACCAAAACAGATATTTGTGGCATAGCCACTAGAAACAGATAACGTGGCAAAGCCACTTAACAGAATACGTGGCACAAAGCCATCGATAACTGCAATAACTTTGGCACATAGCCATCAGTGACGGTAATATAACTGGCACACAGCCTTTGGTAAATATGATCGACACAGAGTCGTCAAAAAATATGTTAGACACATAGCCACAGGTAAATACGTTTGGCATGAAGCCATAGTCAAGATGGCACAAAGCCATATTTAGGTTGGCATAGAGCCATCGATAACGGGTCTATAATCAGCACGAAGCCCACAATATTGATACGAAGCCCATAATAACGGCACACAGCCTTCAGTAACATGATCAGCACTCAGCCATCGATCGGTCCATAGTCGTCTCGGGTGACCCGTGCGACCTTAACAGATCAGATCTTCCTCCGTACGAAATCCCAACCCATGCAACATGTCATGTATGCAGAATGTCATGCCCATATTTGAATCAAACAATCACAGTCAAGTCATTCATATCACCAACATATATTCACAATCAAATCCGTCAACCACACAATCCAAGTCAGTCACTTGCCCACAAGGGCAAAACAGTCATTTAACACCCTAAGGGCAAAATGGTAATTTTACCCCCGAGGGTATCTCGGTAATTCTACCCTACAGGGGTATTTCAGTATTTCTACCCTACAAGGGTATTTTAGTAAATCTACCCTACAGGGGTATTTTAGTAATTCTACCCTACAGGGGTATTTCGATAATTCTATCTTACAAGGGTATTTCGATAATTCTACCTTACAGAGGTATTTCAGTAATTCTACCCTAAAGGGGTATTTCGGTAATTCTACCTTACAGAGGTATTTCAGTAATTCTACCCTAAAGGGGTATTTCGGTAATTCTAACTTACAGGGGTATTTCAGTAATTCTACCCTACAGAGGTATTTCAGAAATTTTATAATCGACGGTATTTTGATAATTTTATAAATCGAGGATATTTGGGTAATTTTATAAATTTACACTGGGGGTATTTCAGTAATTTGGTAAACTAAAGTATTCTAAATAGGGATAACAATACGAATGGGCTTAAAGGCCTTCTCGGCCCAAATGGGCCCACACGCTCGTGTGGCCCTTTTAGCTCAAATCTAGCCACATATATGAGATTCACCTAGCCTAGTCCAATATTTACTACACAATCAAACAACTTATCCAATTGGGCCCGTAGGCCCATTGGGCCCACATGACCCCTTTCGGCCCATCGCAGCCCGAAGTAGCCATCCTACAGCTAGTGTAGTGAGAAATACACACCTGATAGGAGACTAGAGTTAATCCGCGCTCCGAGCACTCTTAGCAGACGCCCAACCCAAATGAGCACGCCATAAAGCGAAAGGGATCAGCCAAGAAAGGTACCCTTACTCTCCTCATAGTTATCTCTATTTAAAGCCAGCCTCGTATCCACTCTTATGTTAGCTTCCTGATGTGGGACCCCTCCATCATCAGAGTTTAAATTCAACACCAACTCTTTCCACCCCCTGTTAGCAAAATAAATACTCTTTGATTGACATTAGTTTCGAACCCTGGAACTCCTTGCCAACTCTACGAATCCACCTTCCTGCCTCTTATGTGGCGCTACTTTGCCACTAGACCACAAGGCTTTTTGTGGCACAATTTCTCCAACAATATTCTTAAGGCCTACCTACTACACCCAGGGTTTGATTCACCTTAAACCAAAATTTTTGCTAGAGTCCAGGTTTGAACCCAAGACTTCTCCAACACTTCTCAGCACACTTAACCACTAAAACAAGCCTTCATTAACGAAATTTACATCCACAACAAAATATTATAAGCTGCCTTCAACCACTCCCATGCTCAAGGCCCAAAACTTCTAGGCCCAAATTCAGGGCGTTACAACTCTACCTCCCTTAAAGAAATTTCGTCCCCAAAATTTCCATCTAACAGGGTAGTCGTGTAATATCTACCCCACTACGCTACCGCTGCGCACTCTGATCCTACTATCACTGTCACACTTCAACTAGAACTTGAAACATCTTATACATACAACACTTATTCACTGAAGCAGACACATATTTATCACACATATATACAATTTCTATATCCAAACATCAAATCTGCATAAAATAAATACCAAATTTAAATTCAGACCAATATCTAAGGAATCCACAGTATTTCAATTTCTAAATAGACAATAGTATTCAGAAGACTTACGGATTCAGCGCTGGAGACTCGGTGTGCCACACTTTTTAATAGAAATACTTCAAATAGACCACGTGGTTGAAAATAATTTTCTCAAATTCAACCTTTGAAAACCCAATCCACAGCCGAGTTGTTGCAACCCAGGCTCTGATACCACTAAATGTAACACCCCAAACCCAGCCTGGAAGTTTGGTTCGAATCTGGCGTGTCACATTGAAGTGTTTTTCGAAACCCATGTTTCCATTAAAAACCCTTCTTAATAATTAAAAACTTATACCCTTTTTAAACCTTGTTAGAAAACCTCAGCTGAATAACATTCTTAACAACTTTGTAAAAACCTTGGCAGTTGCGGATACGTGATGTTTTGAACAACAGTAGTTGCTTTGGAAAACCGTGTACTAATACTAGCAATTATTAGAACAATAAAGAAAATTCCAAATTTGAAATCCAGAAAATTAAAACGGCTTTACTACAACCCACATAAAAACATTTAAAAGTAATAATCAAAGCGTAACATAAGCGATGTGTGTGGCTTCCTCCGAGCCCCTCATGACTCCGATCCGTCTAAAATTTGGAACTTACGAAAAGTTAATAAATAGGGTGAGTTTACAAAAACTCAGTGTGAAATCCCTACTATATAAAAGGAACAGTCAGTCATATAAAAGAATTAAAAGTCTGGCCCCAGCCCTACTTGCAGTTTCAGTATCAATTAGGCCTTAGCCCATTATAACAGACAATACCAGATGGGCCTTAGCCCATTACAGAATAAGAAGCATTATCAGAACTAGAATCAAAATAAGAATTAGAATCGAATCGGTGTGAGAATCGAATCGATGTCGGATAATGAATCGAATCGAATGTGAATGCAATCCCAACCTAATCCAGCCGTATACACCCCCGTACCAACCTTACACCATGTGGGGTGTGACAGCCCAAAATTGACCCTAGTCGGAAGGTGGTCTCGGGACCACAAAACCGAGGCATAAAAATAATTAAAATTTATTTTGATGCCTATAATATGTGTGCTCATGTATGACATTTTATGATGATTGATTTAGTGTTATAAGGGTGAATTCCACAAGAAAGGACTTAGTAATGAACTTTGAAAGTATGATAGGAAATGTGTGATGACTAATTAAAGCATGCATGCAAAATAATGGACTTGCATGTCAAATTCCCCCTTTATAGGTGGTGGCGGCCATGACAAGGAGGATGGGCTAAACATGTCATGAAACATGTTTTGTTGGTGCATTAGGGTGAAATAATAAACAAAGGTGTATGGGTGATAAAAAAATGAAAAAAAAAGGTGTGTGAGTGTGGTAATCCCCCCCCCATTGCCGTGAGTTGTAGAGAAGGAAAGAAAAAAATTGTGTTCATCCTTTCTTTGAGCCAAAACTAAGGAAGAAGGAGGATTTTTGCTTCATGCTTGGTTTGGAAGAGATCTAGAAGGAGATTTGGCCAAGTTTGCATCAAGATTAAGGTATGTATGAGGTTGTGTTAGGAGTTTCATGCATGTTTTGGTTGCTAACTTGATGTGCATGTTAGCCATGGCTCAAATCTTTGTTAAGCCATGGAAATGGTATTTGGCCAAAGTTGTTATGGTGATAAAGCCATTGCATGCTAAGTGTGAAGCTTGATGATGATGCATGCAATGATGGATTGTCTACTCTTGAGCAAGATTTTGAGCCTTCTTTTTGATTTATCATGATTGAAGTTGAAAAGGAGCATGATTGTCATATTCGACCATTCATGAGCATGGTTCATGCTTCTTGCATGTTAGTTAAAATTTGTATTTTGGATGGCTATGGACACCTTGAAAATTCGACCATGCTCATATTGTATATATATGTTTGCACATGATGTTTTGGCTATGAAGTAAGTGATGAATAAGTTGGTTTAAAGAAGAAGATGTTGAAGAATAATTGTGAAATTTCAAGCACAATTCGGCCTAGCACACATATAAGTGCTTGATGCTATATTATAAGTTTTGAGCCACAATATGCAAAGCATTAACTAGTAAAATGCATGCTGTTTTTGTGAGGTATTAAGTGCATAATTGGCCTCAACATGTACATGAATATTCGGCCTTGGGTAGCCTATTGAAGGCCTTAGCATTTCCTTGATGCTCAAATAAATTGTATTGAATTGCTTGATGTAGTATAAAATGTGCATGACCATTGTGTATTCAAGCTAAAGAGTGGCCATATGACCATTTAAAATCCTTGTCATATTCGGCCATAAGCAAGCACAATGAGGTTTTAATAAATTGAATTTGTTTGAATTAGCTCAAGAGCTAAGAGGGCCACAATTGGACAAGGGGTAGGAAAAGGTGATCGAATAGCCGAAAAAGCCGTTCGACAACATCCGAGGTAAGTCCTCAAGAAGTGATCTTACTTGAATTATGTAAGATGAAACATGGATGTGTATGATTATTGATCATGTGTGTATGAGTATTTGAATTCCACCGGGCTAAGTCCCGAAGGCGAATATGCTAATGATTATAATTGTGTTTGAGCCTTAATGTGAAAATGAAATATGTATGTCCAATGATTATTGATGTATGTGTGCATGAGAAATTGAATGATATCCGGCTAAGCCCCAAAGACAATTATGCTGAAATTTATATCCGGGTTAAGACCGAAGGCAATTGTGCTAGTAGCTATATCCGGGCTAAGACCAAGGCATTCGTGCAAGTTGTTAAATCCGGGCTAAGACCAAAGGCATTTGTGCAAATCGTGATATCCGGGTAAAGTCCCGTTGGCCTTGGTGCGGTTACCATAACCGGGCTATGTCCCGAAGGCGATTGAGCAATACCGACATCCGGATAAACTCGAAGGTATGTGATTTGAAAATTATGAGCTTGCTGGAAAATTTCAGCTAATGCACTTGTGAAATTTCCCAATGATAAGGTAAGTGCGGTGTGTGCTTTGCGCGCTAGGAGTAAGGCGTATGAATATCCGCTCCTATGATGGAGCGAGTTATCGGCCTTAATGAAGCCGTTATTTGTGTATGAACATAAGAGTTGGGATGGTAAAGTAAGTATGATTATGTGAATGCGCATTAATGAAATGATGCATTTAACTATGTGAATGTATTGCTGTAATTAGAGTTGATTATATTCCTTGAGACTTACTAAGCATAAAAATGCTTACTCCGCTACTTTGGCTCTCGGTTTTCTAGATTTAAGCTCGATAGCAATCGGATTCGGGATCGTTGAAGTCGAAGTCATCCACACTATCAAGCCCCCATTTTGGTATAAATTCTTGGTTGAACTTGAAATGGCATGTATAGGACTACCCTTGTTTGTTAAATATGTGGTGATGTAAGTATGTACGGCCATGCGAAAATGGCTCGAAAAGGAACATGAACTTAGAATAATTGTGGTTTGTATGTATATATTTGGTGTCATGATGTGGCTATGGCTTGGAAATGGGAATGTTGGTCATATGATCAGCCATTGGCATGGTTAAAATGATCATATATGAACCTATGTATGGCAAAGACTAGTTGGTTCATGGAGACTACCAAATAGGTAAGACCTACCTTAAAACAGATGCTGCCAGCTGCAGTGACGTGAATGTGAAAAATCACCAAAATTCGTAGAAATGGAGTTAAATAGTGAATAAGCTATGTAAATGAACCTTGATGAGTCTATTTTCATATGGAAGAAACGAAATGGTCATAGGAGTTACATGTTAAGAGATATTAATGCTATTGTGAGACAGGGCCAGAACGGTTTCTGGGTTCCCTGTCGCAACTTTAAAAATTTACTATAAATTATACAGAAAGAATTAGGCGACATACCTTATATGTACAGATTCCATTTTGAGTCTAGTTTCATTAGAAACAAACGACACCAGCATTAAAGCCCTGTACAGAGAGATATTCAAGTTATACCGCGCGAAGGTCAGAGCAGTCGATCCCTGTAACATGGGTGACTTTAACTAATAAACTGTACCAATTGGCCCATCCAAAAATTCTAGAAATAAATCCATGGATGGATATATGAGTCAAAATTCAGGGAAAATTTACGAAACCAGTTTTCGAGTTTTGAAACTCGAGATATGATTTTTAAGGCGACGGTGATGCAGTCTTCCAGCCTGACTGGAAATGTCAAATTGGTGGGCAAACCATGTGAACTTGGCTTGTTAACCCTCGTGTCCGACAATCGCAATGGTCTCAGGTTCGGGTGTTACAATTTTATGGTATCGAGCCACGGTTTAGTCGATTCTAGGACTACCGTGAGGTGTTTGGGGTCTAGCTATACATGCCATTAAATGATGAATCGATAGTGTGGTGATTTCTGACAATTTGACTTTGAGTTTGTTTATAGCAATGGGTCCCGATCCCAACCGAGCAATAGCTGATGATGTGGAGAGTGTGGCGCTGCTCCGCACAAGGGACAGCGCCGGACTCTCAACCTATGGCCAGCAATCCGAATGATGAGGCTAGGCAAGCCTTTTATAGTGTGATGAGCGAATGGTTTAATCAATACATTCGAACTAACACGGCTGTCCCACGACCTCCATTCCCGACAAATGCAACCCCGCACCTACAATACCTCCGTGGCCCGACCAAATAAGGTCAAGTAAGCCCCAATCGATAGGATTCGAAAACATGGGGCCACTGAATTTAAAGCTACGGATGATGATGATGCCGAACGAGCTGAATTTCGGTTGGACAACACTATCAAGGTGCTCGATGAGCTATCTTGTACACCGATGAATGCTTAAAGTGTACCATCTCCTTGCTACGTGATTCTACCTACTATTGGTGGAGTACTCGACTTCGTGGTACCTAGAGAGCAAGTGACTTGGGAATTTCTTGATCTTAAGCAAGGTTCTATGTCGGTTACCGACTATGAACGAAAATTTGTGAGGCTTAGCCGATACACGCGAGAATGCATTTCGTCCGAAGCTATTATGTGTAAATGCTTCGAGGATGGGCTGAATGATGATATAAGGATGTTCGTTGGCATTCTCGAAATCGAGAGATCGTAGTACTTGTTGAGCGAGCTTGTAAAGTCGAAGAGCTTAGAAAGGAGAAACAAAAACGATGTGGGAACCGGAGAATTCGAAGAGGTCCTCGGAAAGTCTCTTCAACAGCAATCAAGAGATTTGAGATGATGTGAACCGGTCTAGAGGCGCTTTGGGCTTTTTAGACGAGGACGCGATCGACCCCTGTGACCACACGAGTCACTTCGATCGCCAATGGTGGAAATGATCGCGAGAGAGGGCGGAGTGTCAACATTGTGGCAAATGGCATTCGGGAGTGTTGGTTTCGTGATCACTCCTGCTATAAGTGTGGATCGGCCGACCACTTTAGGAAGGATTGCCCGAGGAAGCTTGAATGAATGTGAGTCGAGTGGAAACTCGGGTGCTACCATCGCCGAGGTAGGCCACCTAGAAATATGGGCAATGTCGTTGGCGGTCGAGAGGATCTAGAGATGCTACCATCGATCTCGAGGCTCGTGCTCCTGCGAGGACTTATGCCATCGCGCACGCGAGGATCTTGCCTCTCGGATGTCATTACGGTGCTTTCACCCTTTTCAATACTAAAGTGATTGCATTGATTGACCCCGGTTCTACTCAATCTTATATATGTGAAACCTTAGCATCCAGAAGACTTTGCCTATTGAGTCTCTCGAGTTTGTAATCCGGTGTCAAACCCTTGGGTCACTACGTGCTTGTCAACAAAGTGTGCAAGAAAAGTCTCCTAGTGTTCGAGGTTCTTGTTTCCGGCGGACTTGATGCTTTTGCCGTTCGATGAATTCAATGTTATTCTTGGTTTGGATGGGTTGACCATGCACGATGCGGTCGTAAATTGCAAAAGCAAGACTATCGATTTGAGGTGCGCGAATAACGAGATAATTCGGGTTAAGTCTACGGACTTAAAGGGTTGCCACCGTAATATCGGCAATGTTGGCCCGAAAGTATGTAAGAAAAGAGTGCGAAGCGTACAGCGTCGTGCTTTCGATGACAAGGAATCGAAAAGAAACCCGAATCTGTGCGTGGTTTGTGAATACCGGATGTTTTCCTGAAGAATTGCGGGTTTACCACTGTTCGGAAATAGAATTTGGCATCGAATTGGTACCGGTACCACTCCAATTTCGATAGCTCCGTATCGTATGGCACCAACGGAATTAAAGGAGTTGGAAGCTCGATTGCAAGAATTGGTGGATAGAGGTTTTGCTCGCCCGAGTTTTTCGCCTTAGGGTGCGCCGGTGTTGTTCGTGAAAAGAAGGATGGAACCATGCGGTACGTGCATCGACTATCGTCGACTTAATAAAGCGACGATAAAGAACAAATATCCGTTGCCACGTATTGACGACTTGTTCGACCAACTGAAGGAGCCTCGGTGTTCTCGAAAATAGATTTGAGATCGGGCTACTATCAATTGCGAATCCGAGATTCGGACGTGCCCAAGACCGCCTTGAGCGAGATATGGTCACTATGAGTTCCTAGTGATGCCGTTTGGGCTCACTAATGCCCTGCGGTATTTATGGATTTAATGAATCGGATCTTTAGACCATATTTGGATCGATTCGTAGTCGTGTTCATTGATGACATCTTGGTCTATTCAAGAAATGAGACCGAACATCTTTGAACACCGCGGTTAGTGCTTTGCAAATTTTACGGGACAAGCAATTATATGCTAAGTTCAAGAAGTGTGAGTTCGGTTAAGAGAGGTTAGCTTATTGGGTCATGTGGTATCTGCATCGGGTATTCGAGTCGACAGAATAAAATTTCAGCCATACTTAATTGGAAGCCTCAGAAATATTCGAGGTTCGGAGCTTTTGGGGCTTGCTTGGTTATTACCGACGATTTGTAAAGGCTTCTCAACGATAGCCACGCCGATGATGGCTACTCCAAAAGGACGTTAAGTTCGAATGGATGAGAAATGCCAAAAAGTTTCGATCAATGAAAACTTATTTGATGAAGCCCCAATTCTAGTGCAACCCGAGTCCGAAGCAAGGAGTTTGTCATCTATAGCGACGCCTCTCTACTTGGGTTAGGTTGCGTATTAATGCAAGAAGGTCGAGTTGTGGCCTATCGTCGAGGCAATTAAAGCCACATGAGAAAAATTATCCGACTCATGATCTCGAGCTGGCCGCCATCGTATTCGCCTTAAAGATTTGGCGACATTACTTATTTGGTGAAAGGTGCCATGTATACTCGGATCACAAAAGTCTCAAATATTTGATGACCCAAAGAGACTTAAATCTGCGACAAAGACGTTGGCTCGAGCTGTTAAAGGATTATGAGCTGATCATTGACTATCACCCGGGAAAGGCGAATATGGTTGCGGATGCCTTGAGTCGTAAATCGTTATTCACTTCTGACGATGAATGTGCACTTGTCTGTCCGATCCGACAGTGTGTTAGTGGCTGAATTGAAAGCCAAACCATTATTGACACACCAAATTCGAGAAGCTCAGAAAGTCGACGACGAGTTGGTTGCAAAATGGGCTGCGTGTGTTCCGAACAAGGACTCGGAGTTTCAAATCGACGATGACGATTGTTTGAGGTTCAAAAGTCGTCGGTGTGTCCCAAAGAATTCGGAACTCATTTCGATAATTCTGAATGAAGCCCATTGTAGCCGAATGGCAATCCACCCGGGGAGTACGAAGATGTACAACGATTTGAAACGTCGGTTTTGGTGGCATGGTATGAAACGAGACATCTCCGATTTTGTTTCGAGATGTTTAATATGTCAACAAGTGAAAGCGGAACATCAAGTGCCTTCAGGATTACTTCAGCCGATCACGATACCCGAGTGGAAATGGGATTGAGTCACAATGGACTTTGTGTCCGGACTGCCATTGTCGAAAGTAAGAAGGATGCGATTTGGGTTGTTGTTGATAGATTGACTAAGTCGGCTCACTTTATCCTGTGCGTCGGATTTTTCATTAGATAAACTAGCTGAATTGTACGTTTCTCGGTTGTGAGATTACACGGGTATCGATTTACATTGTGTCGGATAGAGATCCGAGGTTCACCTCGCGATTTTGGAAGAAATTGCAAGAAGCTTTGGGTACCAAGTTGCATTTCAAAGACCGCTTTTCACCCCCAAACCGATGGTCAATCCGGCGGATAATTCGGATACTTGAGGATATGTTGAGATGTTGCATCCTCGAGTTCAGTGGTTCATGGGAATGGTACCTACCTTTGATTGAATTCGCTTACAACAATAGTTTTCAATCAAGTATTAAGATGGCACCTTACGAGGCTTTGTACGGGCGTAAATGCCGTACACCATTGTTTTGGACCGAGCTCGGTGAAAACAAAATTTTCGAGTGGATTTGATTAAAGATGCTGAACAGAAAGTAAAAGTAATCCGTGAAAGTCTGAAAATAGCCTCCGATCGTCAGAAGTCGTACGCGGATTTGAAACGAAAGGACATTGAGTATCAGGTGGGAGATAAATTGTTTCTTAAGGTTTCGCCTTGGAAAAAGATACTCAGATTCGGCCGTAAGGGCAAGTTGAGCCCGAGGTTCATTGGACCATATGAGATATCCGAGCGAGTCGGTCCAGTGGCATATCGTCTAATTTTGCCCCCTGAACTCGAAAAGGTTCACGATGTCTTTCACGTTTCGATGCTTCGACGCTATAGATCCGATCCATCGCACGTGATTAGTCCATCAGAAATTGAAATTCAAGCTAATATGAGTTATGAGGAAGAACCGATTCGTATCCTATCACGAGAAGTGAAAGAGTTGTGAAACAAGCGGGTTCCACGAGTAAAAGTGTTATGGCTCAAGCACGGGATAGAAGAAGCTACTTGGGAGACCGAGAACTCTATGAAAGAGCGATATCCAAACCTATTTACCGGTAAGATTTTCGGGGACGAAAATTTCTTAAGTGGGGGAGAGTTGTGACAGCCCAAAATTGACCCTAGTCGGAAGGTGGTCTCGGGACCACAAAACCGAGGCATAAAAATAATTAAAAATTTATTTTGATGCCTATAATATGTGTGTGCTCATGTATGACATTTTATGATGATTGATTTAGTGTTATAAGGGTGAATTCCACAAGAAAGGACTTAGTAATGAACTTTGAAAGTATGATAGGAAATGTGTGATGACTAATTAAAGCATGCATGCAAAATAATGGACTTGCATGTCAAATTCCCCTTTATAGGTGGTGGCCGGCCATGACAAGGAGGATGGGCTAAACATGTCATGAAACATGTTTTGTTGGTGCATTAGGGTGAAATAATAAACAAAGGTGTATGGGTGATAAAAAATGAAAAAAAAGGTGTGTGAGTGTGGTAATCCCCCATTGCCGTGAGTTGTAGAGAAGGAAAGAAAAAATTGTGTTCATCCTTTCTTTGAGCCAAAACTAAGGAAGAAGGAGGATTTTTGCTTCATGCTTGGTTTGGAAGAGATCTAGAAGGAGATTTGGCCAAGTTTGCATCAAGATTAAGGTATGTATGAGGTTGTGTTAGGAGTTTCATGCATGTTTTGGTTGCTAACTTGATGTGCATGTTAGCCATGGCTCAAATCTTTGTTAAGCCATGGAAATGGTATTTGGCCAAAGTTGTTATGGTGATAAAGCCATTGCATGCTAAGTGTGAAGCTTGATGATGATGCATGCAATGATGGATTGTCTACTCTTGAGCAAGATTTTGAGCCTTCTTTTGATTTATCATGATTGAAGTTGAAAAGGAGCATGATTGTCATATTCGCCATTCATGAGCATGGTTCATGCTTCTTGCATGTTAGTTAAAATTTGTATTTTTGGATGGCTATGGACACCTTGAAAATTCGCCATGCTCATATTGTATATATATGTTTGCACATGATGTTTTGGCTATGAAGTAAGTGATGAATAAGTTGGTTTAAAGAAGAAGATGTTGAAGAATAATTGTGAAATTTCAAGCACAATTGCCTAGCACACATATAAGTGCTTGATTCTATATTATAAGTTTTGAGCCACAATATGCAAAGCATTAACTAGTAAAATGCATGCTGTTTTTGTGAGGTATTAAGTGCATAATTGGCCTCAACATGTACATGAATATTCGCCTTGGGTAGCCTATTGAAGGCCTTAGCATTTCCTTGATGCTCAAATAAATTGTATTGAATTGCTTGATGTAGTATAAAATGTGCATGACCATTGTGTATTCAAGCTAAAGAGTGGCCATATGACCATTTAAAATCCTTGTCATATTCGCCATAAGCAAGCACAATGAGGTTTTAATAAATTGAATTTGTTTGAATTAGCTCAAGAGCTAAGAGGGCCACAATTGGACAAGGGAGGAAAAGGTGATCGAATAGCCGAAAAAGCCGTTCGACAACATCCGAGGTAAGTCCTCAAGAAGTGATCTTACTTGAATTATGTAAGATGAAACATGGATGTGTATGATTATTGATCATGTGTGTATGAGTATTTGAATTCCACCCGGCTAAGTCCCGGCGAATATGCTAATGATTATAATTGTGTTTGAGCCTTAATAACTTGAAAATGAAATATGTATGTCCAATGATTATTGATGTATGTGTGCATGAGAAATTGAATGATATCCGGGCTAAGCCCAAGACAATTATGCTGAAATTTATATCCGGGTTAAGACCAAGGCAATTGTGCTAGTAGCTATATCCGGGCTAAGACCAAGGCATTCGTGCAAGTTGTTAAATCCGGCTAAGACCAAGGCATTTGTGCAAATCGTGATATCCGGTAAAGTCCCGTGGCCTTGGTGCGGGTTACCATAACGGGCTATGTCCCAAGGCGATTGAGCGAGTACCGACATCCGGATAAACTCCGAAGGTATGTGATTTGAAAATTATGAGCTTGCTGGAAAATTTCAGCTAATGCACTTGTGAAATTTCCCAATGATAAGGTAAGTGCGGTGTGTGCTGCTGCGCTAGGAGTAAGAGCGTATGAATATCCGCTCCTATGATGGAGCGAGTTATCGGCCTTAATGAAGCCGTTATTTGTGTATGAACATAAGAGTTGGGATGGTAAAGTAAGTATGATTATGTGAATGCGCATTAATGAAATGATGCATTTAACTATGTGAATGTATTGCTGTAATTAGAGTTGATTATATTCCTTGAGACTTACTAAGCATAAAAATGCTTACTCCGCTACTTTGGCTCTCGGTTTTCTAGATTTATTTCGATAGCAATCGGATTCAGGATCGTTGAAGTCAAGTCATCCACACTATCAAGCCCCCATTTTGGTATAAATTCTTGGTTGAACTTGAAATGGCATGTATAGGACTACCCTTGTTTGTTAAATATGTGGTGATGTAAGTATGTACGGCCATGCGAAAATGGCTCGAAAAGGAACATGAACTTAGAATAATTGTGGTTTGTATGTATATATTTGGTGTCATGATGTGGCTATGGCTTGGAAATGGGAATGTTGGTCATATGATCAGCCATTGGCATGGTTAAAATGATCATATATGAACCTATGTATGGCAAAGACTAGTTGGTTCATGGAGACTACCAAATAGGTAAGACCTACCTTAAAACAGATGCTGCCAGCTGCAGTGACGTGAATGTGAAAAATCACCAAAATTCGTAGAAATGGAGTTAAATAGTGAATAAGCTATGTAAATGAACCTTGATGAGTCTATTTTCATATGGAAGAAACGAAATGGTCATAGGAGTTACATGTTAAGAGATATTAATGCTATTGTGAGACAGGGCCAGAACGGTTTCTGGGTTCCCTGTCGCAACTTTAAAAATTTACTATAAATTATACAGAAAGAATTAGGCGACATACCTTATATGTACAGATTCCATTTTGAGTCTAGTTTCATTAGAAACAAACGACACCAGCATTAAAGCCCTGTACAGAGAGATATTCAAGTTATACCGCGCGAAGGTCAGAGCAGTCGATCCCTGTAACATGGGTGACTTTAACTAATAAACTGTACCAATTGGCCCATCCAAAATTCTAGAAATAAATCCATGGATGGATATATGAGTCAAAATTCAGGAAAATTTACGAAACCAGTTTTCGAGTTTTGAAACTCGAGATATGATTTTTAAGGCGACGGTGATGCAGTCTTCCAGCCTGACTGGAAATGTCAAATTGGTGGGCAAACCATGTGAACTTGGCTTGTTAACCCCTCGTGTCCGACACCGGCAATGGTCTCAGGTTCGGGGTGTTACATGGGGAGACAACTCGACCCACCCATCTGCTACACACCACAGAATTTGCAGCATGGCTGCGGAAATGATATTGTGGCGAGTCACGGATCTGAATCTTGTGGCGAGCCACCAGAATAGATATTTGTGGCATAGCCACCAGAAACAGATAATGTGGCAAAGACACTTAACAAAATACGTGGCACAAAGCCATCGATAACTGCAATAACTTTGGCACATAGCCATCAGTGACGGTAATATAACTGGCACACAGCCTTCGGTAAATATGATCGACACAAAGTCATCAACAAATATGTTAGGCACATAGCCACAGGTAAATACGTTTAGCACGAAGCCATAGTCAAGATGGCACAAATCCATATTTAGGTTGGCACAGAGCCATCGATAATGGGTCTATAATCGGCACAAAGCCCACAATATTGATAGGAAGCCCACAATAAAAAAACACAGCCTTCGGTGGCATAATCGGCACTCAGCCATCGATCGGTCCACAATCGTCTTGGGCGACCCGTGCGACCTTAACAGATCAGATCTTCCTTTGTACGAAATCCCAACCCATGCAACATGTCAAGTATGCAGAATCTCATGCCCATATTTGAATCAAACAATCACAGTCAAGTCATTCATATCACCAAAATATATTCACAATCAAATCCGTCAACCACACAATCCAAGTCAGTCACTTGCCCACAAGGGCAAAACAGTTATTTAACACCCTAGGGGCAAAATGGTAATTTTACTGCACGAGGTATCTCGGTAATTCTACCCTACAGGTGTATTTCAGTATTTCTACCCTACAAGGGTATTTCGATAATTCTACCCTATAGAGGTATTTCAGTAATTCTACCCTATTGGGGCATTTCGGTAATTCTACCTTACAGGGGTATTTCAGTAATTCTAACCTACATGGGTATTTTGGTAATTCTACCTTACAGGTGTATTTCAGTAATTCTACCCTACAGGGGTACTTCGGTAATTCTACCTTACAGGGGTATTTCAGTAATTCTACCCTAAAGGGGTATTTCGATAATTCTACCTTATAGGGGTCTTTCAGTAATTCTACCCTACAGGGGTATTTCAGTAATTTTATAATTGATGGTATTTCGATAATTTTACAAATCGAGGATATTTGGGTAATTTTATAAATCGGGGGTACTTTGGTAATTTTACAATTGGGGGTATTTTAGTAATTTGGTAAACTAAAGTATTCTAAACAGGGATAACAATACGAATGGGCCTAAAGCCCTTTTCATTTAAATGGGCCCTACACGTTAAGTGTGGCCCTTTTAGCCCAAATCTAGCCACAAATATGAAATTCACCTAGCCTAGTCCAATATTTACTACACAATCAAACAACTTATCCAATTGGGCCCGTAGGCCCATTGGGCCCACATGACCCCTTTCGACCCATCGCGGCCCAAAGTAACCATCCTATAGCTAGAGTAGTGAGAAATACGCACCTGATAGGAGACTGGAGTTAATCCGCGCTCTGAGCACTCTTAGCCGACGCCCAACCCAAACGAGCACGCCATAAAGCGAAAGGGATCAGCCAAGAAAGATACCCTTACTCTCCTCATGGTTCTCTCTATTTAAAGCCAGCTTCGTATCCACTCTTATGTTAGCTTCCTGATGTGGGATCCCTCCATCATTAGAGTTTAAATTCAACACCAACTCTTGCCGCCCCCTGTTAGCAAAATAAATACTCTTTGATTGCCGTGAGTTTCGAACCCTGGAACTCCTTGCCAACTCTATGACTCCACCTTCCTGCCTCTTATGTGGCGCTACTTTGCCACTAGACCACAAGGCTTTTTGTGGCACAATTTCTCCAACAATATTCTTAAGGCCTACCTACTACACCCAGGGTTTGATTCACCTTAAACCAAAATTTTTGCTAGAGTCCAGGTTTGAACCCAGGACTTCTCCAACACTTCTCAGCACATTTAACCACTAAAACAAACCTTCATTAACGAAATTTACATGTACAACAAAATATTATAAGCTGCTTTCATTCGCTCCCATGCTCAAAGCCCAAAACTTCTAGGCCCAAATTCAGGGTGTTACATAAATCATCAAATAATAAACGTGTCACACACGGGTCACTTTACATACATGAACCCTAACTCAAAATATGGGTAGAAATGGAGAGAGTAAGTTACTGGGATTTTAAAAATATGACGAACATTAAAAATGGGGCTTGGGAGCACTTACTATTGAGCTTGAAAAGTGAAGAAACCCTAGCTATGATAGCTCTCAAATTTCGGCTGCAAGGTGGAGAAGATGAGCTGATTTTTGGCTTCTTTTCCCATTTTATTTCATTAATTAGCCAAATGACCAAAATGCCCGTGTAACACCCCAAACCCGGCCTAGACATTATGACTGGATCTGATGCACCACATTGATGCGTTCAAAACATTCCGTATTACTTAGTTTGGAAAAAACTTAGTTGGTGTTGTAAAAGACACTTTTAAAAGTAGGTTAAAGTGAATGGAAGCTGTGCACCAGGTAGGAAACCAGGAAAAAGAGGAGGTGAGTCCGTCGAACTGTTTAAGTACCAAGCTCCCTTCGGATCCAATCCTAGACATGCACACCGCCATTGCCACACTCTAACATCTCGTATAATTTTGAGAAAACCGTTTGGTTATGTCCATCTTAAGAAAATGATTAAGTTTGAAAACGTTTGCTTAGCGGAAGTCTTACTTGTATTCGTGTTATTTTGAAATCACTTAATGTTTTTGAAAACGCGTCCTAGAGCTAATCCATTTCGTTAGTTATCATAGTTCAGTTTTATCATAATAGAATTAAATAATAAAGAAACAAACCAAACCATAAAAAAATACTTAAGCGGCCTTATTACATTTAAAAACCCAAAACCATAAACGAAAATATGGGAAAATCTAGTTCACCAGAAGAAAATGAATTTGCAAAAAACATGTGGCCACTCCGAATCCTGCCCAGCTCCAAGTCCACCAACTAGGGCTCACCTGCAAGGATGGAAGAAAAAGGGGTGAGTTTGGGAAAACTCAGTGTGTACAGAAACCCATCCAAAGCCCAAATCAGCTCGAGCCCATTGGGCCTAAGCCCTATTCAGATAGCAGTACACAGTGGACCGAAGCCCTTTTCAGAATACAATAGCAAGGCCTTAGCCCTTTTTAACATAACAGTGTGGCCTATAGGCCCAGTTCAGTAACATAGGTAACAATAGTAGTAATGCATGCAAACCCATCTGGGAGACTACTCAACCCGCCAAGCTGCTACACCGCCCAGACTAGCCCTACACTCCATGTGGGAATATCTCAACCCACCCACCCTTCACTCCTGATTCAACAGCAACGCACTCAAATATCGATAAGTTGAGGCAAAGCCTCCGATCGTGGATGAACCACTTTCAATACTTCCTCCGCCAATACCTCAATCCCATGCAATGATATTAATAAAAGCATATCATGTAAAATACGGTATTAATCAATCATGCAGTTTAGCCAATTTAAACCCTAGGGGTATATCGGTAATTTTGCTCTTTAGGGGTAATTTTCGTAACTTAGCAACTACATAAGCTACTTCAGTAATTTTCAACAGTTTTATGCAGTTTGGTTCCACCATCTAACTAACAGGCTAATTTGCCCCTCTCTTACCCATATTGGTCCGTAAGCCCATTGGGCCCAGTTTTGGCCTATCGAGACCCTCTTTTTCCGAAGTACGTTAAGACATCACACGAACTTACTTACCACCTTGCGGTGCTAGATCTAACAATTACTCTATGTCTTGAGAGCATTTGCATACTCATAAGCCCATGAAATGTCGGAATTTCGGCTTTTGCCGAATTGAACTAAGAAAGGGTGTTCGATACACACCTGTTTCGTGACGACTGCTACCGAGATCCCTTTCGATGTCCTACAATAGATTAGCACAGTTCTTATTTACAAACCATAATCACTAAACCCACAACCTACTTATCCATGATCAAACCATGTCCCTAAAAGCCTTTGAAACCTTACCTTTTTGCCAAAATCGATAGCTAGCTCCGAATCCGATTGCTCCAACAACCCACGCCTTGAATGCAACACTTAAGAAGACACTAATCATTGACAGAAAACGTCAGTTAAAAACCTTTAGAGCCACATGCCCAAATCGATAGCCTCCCTAGATTTTAGGGACTTCGGCTTTTCCTAACTTTGTAAAATAGGACCAGATCTGAGATGATGAACACTTACCCCTTACTCCTTTTTGATCCCCACGCAATCTGATGCAGATTTATCTTTCAAACGACGGTAAAACTCGACTCTAGAGAGTTTTGAAGTTTCAGCTATAAGCCCCCAAATCTATGGTTTTTCGGCTTTTGGGTGATGAAGGAGATGACAATGTAGGGCTATAACCTTGATGTAGAATTACCGACAGGTATCTAGGGTTTAGAAAAGATGATTGTTGTTTATTAGGCACAAAAATATCGAAGGATTTGGCTTGGAAGAAATCGGCACAACTAATGTATTTTTCGAGGTTTGGCTTTTGTGGTTTCAGCACAAGTGTTGATGAACAAAGAGTTTGATGAACGGTTTTGAAGAAGAAAAATGAAGAAAGAAGAATAGAGAGAATGGTGGTTTCGCTAGAGAGGAAAAGAGAGAAAAGAACAACCCTAAGGTGTTTAAGCGAAGAAAACGGCACCACTCAATACCCTAAGTGCCAAATACTAACCTAATACCCTCTACCGAAATCCCTTTCTAATTCCCTAATTCAGCCAACTCTTAGCCTCTCTCCAAATCCCTAAATCTCTCCCTTATCACTCCTTAATCCAAGCGTTTGGGTGATTCAAACTCTCCTTTAGCGAATCCACCGACTCCAACACTACCCCTCCTGCACTTAAAAATAAATGCATCTATTTGTCAACACAGGAATCGATCCCATGCCTTCCCCAATGCTCCATCGCCACCTTTTAGGAGCCTAGTGGCGTCACCCTTGCCACTTTACTAAGGCTCTTTTGTGATGCAATTTACCCATAACTCTATACAAGGGCCACCTAGCAGAATCCCTAACTCCTAAGTCCAAAATTCAAAAATTCAACGGGTTTTGGCCAAAACATGGGCCTTCTATAAGCCCATTTACCTACTCAAAATATTAATTTCACATCCAAATACAAAATTTTAAAATCTTTACCAAAATATCGAAAACATGAATAAATCCAGAAAATCGGGGCGTTCTGACCGTAAGCCTTTTCTTTCAAATTTTATCCATACATGCCTATTTTTGTCCAAAAACTTAGAAATTGGAAAATTTTCTCTTTAAGGACTTCTAATTAATAATCTAAAGCAATTTCATACAAATTTCTTTTAGAATCCAAGTTTTACACTTTATTCAATTTGGTCCCTATTTTCCAATTGGACACCTTACTCATAGAAATTGTCATGAAACTTTAACACATGCATATTCTTATATTCTAAACCTCATAATAGTCATAAAATAAATATTTCAATGTCAGATTGGTGGTCTTGAAACCACTGTTCTGACTAGACCCTATTTTGGGATGTTACATCGAATGTCCACACGGCGTATGACACGGGCATGTCTTTGGTCGTGTGAGACACACGATCGGGCCATATGGGCATGTGTCCCTTGTATTTTTTAAAATTTTCTAAGTTTTCCAAAAATTTCATAAGTTATCGGTTTAGTCCCAAACCACCCTGAATGCATGTTTTGGGCCATGTAGGCTCATATTAGGGACATTATGAATGTATGTGAATGATTTTGAATAATGTTTATTTGAAATTTGAAATTGTATGTGAAATGTATGGTTATTTGCGAAATAAGCCAGCATTTAATACAAGTGAGAGGTGTTACAAAATTCATATAAACAAATCAGAACAAAGACTCACCTATTACTCACTTACAACAGTTCTAACTTCTAGACTCAAACACCCTTCCTGCACCAGCACCTACAACTGCTTAGAGAACATAAATTCACTATTACTATTTTTATATATACAATTTTACTTATCATTTCAATCGTTAACAACCTCATACAAAACCTTGCTCTTGTAGCTTAGTATTCAAATACTACATATAGACTTACTCAATTAGACTTTAACATGCGCTCTATAATACTTACCCGGAGACGAAATAACCACTCAATATAAAAAAACCATAACTTCCAACTTAATAAGGAAGTGATGAAATTAAACTTAAGAAAAAGAATCAGAGAGTACCATTTAAGGAAAAAGAAGAAGAAGAAGAACCTCTATCAGAACCCTTCTTACACATATAAATATGACTTATCTTACTTAGTGGAACTTAACAAGTGTCACACATTTTCAGAACTTGTCCTTCTTAATGGCCTACAAATTCTAAGAGAATAATAAATGAGTACCCCACATTTGCAAATATCAAACTTCCAGTTGGTTCCTAACCAAGTTACCTTACAATCTAACTAGCAGAGTACTTTTGACAAACAATGTGCATTATACCTTGACCATTAACTCATATCATAAGCACCTTTTTTTGCTTAACACAATCTTTACTCTTAATTAGGAGAATATCCTTAAATAGAATTGTCACTTACTTATAAGTCAGTTTGTAACTCCCCTAACGCGTATCCATCGCTGGACTAGGGTTAGGAGGCATTACCAAACATATCGAAACATTTAATAATAAATTCACAAATATCATTCACATTGCATAGTACTATAGTCAAACATCATTTCAAAGTCCCTTTCTTAGGTCAATGAGACCTTAAACATGATTTAGGAAGGGGTCGGGACTAAACTGAGCACATACAAAATTTCTCAAAACTTAACAAAATTTCAAAGTTACAGAGGTCACACGCCTGTGTGAACAGGCCGTGTGCCTCACACGGTATTATACAAGCTTGTGTGTTTAGGCCGTGGTGAAACAAGGCATACATACTGACTTGTCCCACACAGTCGGAGATGTAACAACCCAATATAGGGCCTAGATAGAATAGCGGTCTCGGGACCAGAAATCTGGAGTCAAATAAATTATTTTATTATTATTTTGATGTTATAGCATGATTATATGAGTGCATGAAAAATTTGGTGAATTAATTTTAACGTTTGTGAGCCCAATTGTGAAAAAGGACTAAATTGCATAAAGTGAAAAAGTCTTAAATTGATAGCTAAGGGTGTTATTTTGTTAGCGAATCAAATTTGGGGGATTTTAAAGGGAAATTAGACCCTAATAGAAAAGCGTGGCCAACCATGAGACAAGGAAGGGTATTTGGTCAAAGGGTTAGGTTGGTTGATGTCATCATATGCATTTTAATAATACCCTAAAGCCTAACATTCACCTTCTTCATATATTTTTCCTCTCTTTGATCGAAAATCAGCCATAGGAGGGCTTGAAAGCTTCAAAAAAAATTCTAGCCACTTATTCCTCTCTCAAGTAAGTGATGTTAATGGCTTTTCTTGAATATTTTTGCATTTTTGAGACCCTTAAAGCATGAGCTTTGAAACGAAGGGTCTATTTTGCAAAATGATTAAGAGTTATGGGTTTCAACATGATTGGATTTGTAATGTTTGCTAAGTTTTTATGCAAGAATATGAGTTTTAGTAGTGCAATACACAACTTTTATGAAAGGTGTTAGCATGAAAATACCTAAAAGGACTATTTTGCATAAGATGTAAAATAGTTGATAAATGTGTGAAATAGTGAGAATTTGAAGCTACTATAAGAGTAATAATGGTTCGTTTAGGCTTAAGATATGAAGAAATTTGATAAAAATCAATTTTTGAGCATAAGGGTAAAATGGTCATTTTGTCAAAGTCTAGGGGCAAAATGGTCATTTTACCAAAGATGTGAAATTTTGATTCCCTAATTGTATTTAGTGACTAAATGAGTGTATTTTGCTAATATAGATCAAGAATTGCCAAATCAGAACTTAGACTGGGGGAAAGCCAAGCAAATCGACTAAACCGACTAGTCGTTTGTATTTTGTAATCCAAGGTAAGTTGTGTATGTAAATAATACAACTACATTGCTACTATATGTGTTTGAATTTTCATTGAATTGATATAGCATGAATTGATCGATTGTGAATTGAGAATGCATAATGATAATTGTGATAGTAGAAATCCTGTCAAAACCCTAGGAAATAAACTGAATATTCATGCCGTGACATTGGGGTCACTTATGTGAGCTAATGTAAGACATGTCTGGGACATGCATCGGCCACATTATGAGAGTCAGTGTAAGACCATGTCTGGGACATGGCATCGACATTGAAATGAGTGTTAGTGTAAGACGTGTCTGGGACATGCATCGGCGTCGAGACGTAAGCTAGTGTAAGACATGTCTGGGACAGGCATCGGCTAAGAGTTGTGTCAGTGTAAGACCTTGTCTGGGATATGGCATTGACACGGATAGGCGAAAGCTAATGCAAGATCATGTCTGGGACATGGCATCGGCACTTTCCCTTATGTTCGAGGCTTAATGAATATCTGGTAGTGTTCTGAATGGTTTAACGGTGAAAGATATGATTTTGAGTCAATAAGGAAAGTATAATCGTGTTGTGAGTGGTACAGGTGCCAAGTTGTTATATATGAGATGCGAGTTCAATATGTATATGTGCTATGTAAATTGTATGGATATTGATGAGTAAGTAATGCTTATGCCCACTTTGTATTATGAGCTTATTGATGATTGATAAGAAGTTGTTGTATATTTTTCATATGCACCTTACTAAGCTTTTATGCTTACTCCCCTTTTCTTTCCATTTTCTTATAGTACCGCCCAACTTGCTCAAGGATCACTTGAAGTCAGAGATATCGATCACACTATCGACCAAAGCACTCAGTATAGTTGGATTTATATTTTTGAATATGGCATGTATAGGGCTTAAACTTTATTATTTTGTGACTTTGAGAATTGGCCAAATATGTCGGCTTGGGTTGGAAACCCTTCATTTTGTATTAAGCCTTGAATGATGGCTAACATTCATTTTGAGTTATAAAATATGCATTTTCATGGTTGGATGAATGCCTTGGTTGATTTGGTTATATGAATTGTGTTTGTTCTGGTATTGGCTGGTATTTGTATGAAACTAGGCATTGTAAGGGTGGCAATAAGGCTTGGTAAATAGCCTTATATTGTCACACGGGTAGACACATGGGTGGGTGTCCAGACCGTGTGCCACCATGGGCCTGTGGTCTGGCCATGTGTCCCTTGGACGTAAAAGTTTCAAGTCAGTATGCATGGTATTAAACACACCGGCAGAGACAGCGCCGTGTGCCTTGGCCGTGTGGCTTTTGGAGCATACTGACGTCAGAAACAGAATATGTTTTTGGACACGGGCTAGGACACGGGCATTTCGTGGCTGTGTGAGGGACACAAGCCATTGACACGGGCGTGTGTCTTGCCATGTGAGAACCCCTGTAGGTTTGAATTAGAAATTAATTCCACACGGGTATTAGACAGAGGCGTGTCCCTAGGTGCTTAGGCCGTGTGAGCCATACGGACCATAAGCACGACCATGTCAAGAGGGTCACATGGGCGTGTTGTCCTTCCACACGGGCGTGTGCCCTGTTTTAAAGGAAAAATTTTCATAATTGGTTTAAGGGCTCGGAATGGCCATGAATAGTTTCCATGATTGATTTGGGGCTCGTAGGCCCTTAATAAAAATTTTTAAAGCAGGAATTGAAAAAGTTTTAGTTTGGACCGAGTCTTGGTGACTTGAGATTGTTTGTGTGTATGATACCAAGTTAAGTGATGCCTTGTACTCCACCCCGGCGTGGGTTACGGGTATGGGGTGTTATATTTAGTGGTATCAGAGCTATAGTTTAGTCGATTATAGGACTAACCTAGCAAGAGTGCGAGTCTAGCCATACATGCCATAATTGTATATTGATAGTGTGATGATTCCTGACGGTTATAAATTATGTTTTTATATAGTAAATGGATCCTGATAGAGCCACGACAGATGACATGGAAAGTAATGCACCGACTCCCACTGAAGGGATCGCGCCAGTTGAGAGAGCCCGTGAATATGGGCTAAGGCGGAGGGGCTAGTGAAGCCTACCCCCGAATGATGGATGCTTGGTACACAGAGTTTGTTCATGTGAATCTGAACACTCCACCTCCCCCACCACCTCTGATTCCTCAATATGCCTCGGTAGCTCTGCAAGGTGCTGATATGCTTAGAAGAGAAAAGCCTCCGGTAGACAAGATCGAGAAATAAGGGGCCGAAGAATTTCGGGCTAGTTTAGATGATGACCCGAAGAGAGCAGAGTTTTGGCTGGGGAATACTATTAGGGTATTCGATAAACTGTCATGCACACCTGAAGAGTGTGTAAAGTGTGTGGTGTCACTCCTATGGGATTCAGTGTATCAGTGGTGGAATACTCTCGTGTCTGTTGTACCGAGAGAGAGGATCACTTGGGAATTCTTCCAAGAAAAGTTTCAAAAAAATTATATTAGCCAAAGATTCATAGACCAAAAGAGGAAGGAATTCCTAAAGCTAAAGCAAGGTCGAATATCAGTGACGAAATATGAGCGTGAATTTGTGAGGCTCAGTAAGTAGTGCGGGAGTACGCGTCCACATAAGCCACCATGTGTAAGAGGTTTGGGGATGGCCTCAACGAAGATATCCGAGTATTTGTTGGTATTTTAAAGATAAGAGAATTTGTAGTGCTCATTAAAAAAGCATGCAAGGTAGAGGAGCTGGTAAAGGAAAGAAGGAAAACAGCTTTCGAGTCATGGGATTCAAAGAAAAGACAGATGGGGAAATCACAGCAATCCTCATCCAAGAGATCAAGGGAATTTACTACCCGATCGAATGCTTCGGGAGGATATTTGAATAGAAACAAGAGCCAGCGGAACACGGCATCTAGAGCCCAGACCACTTCAGTCGCGAGTGTCGATAGTGCTCAGCCAAATAGGCTGGAGTGTTTGCAACGTGGAAGCTATCACTTCAGCAAGTGCCGAGGAAACGAAAAGGGCTGTTTCAAGTGTGGGTCACTAGACCACTTTATTCGTGACTATCCTGAGGTGGAAGAGAGAGAAAGGAAGCAAAAAGTGAAGGCAAGTAGTGCACCGTTGAGGGGTAACCACAAAAGAACCCTAGGAGTGGGGCTAGTAGTAGCGCACGACAAGAGATACCGCAGTGAGGTCTGAGGGTAGAGCGCTTGTAAGGACTTATGTTATATGAGCCCAAGAAGAGGCAGAGTCTCTCGATGTGATCACGAGTACCTTTTCTATCTATGACATATCTGTTATTGCTTTAATTGACTCGGGATCTACCCACTCTTATATTTGTATGGAATTGATACCTTGTATGAGCATGATAGTAGAGTCCACTGAGTTTGTGATAAAAGTGTCCAATCCTTTAGGCAAACATGTATTAGTGGACCAAGTATGTAGAAATTGTCCTTTGACAATTAAAGGTCATTGTTTTCTGGCTAACTTGATGTTTTTTCCATTTAATGAGTTTGATGTAATCCTTGGGGTGACTGCTCATAGTGTTGTAATGGATTGTGGGAAAAAGATAATTGAGTTGAATTGTGGAGATGATAATGTTCTTCGAGTTGGATTAGTTAAGAAAGATAGATTGCCTGTAATAATATCATCTTTGATTGCCGAGAAATATTTGAGAATAGGATATGAGGCTTATTTAGCTTTTGTGTTGATTACTTAAGTGTCTGAGTTGAGGATTGAATCAGTGCCGGTAGTTTTTGAGTTTACAAATGTGTTTCTGGAAGAATTAGCCAGATTACCTCCAGTGAGAGAAGTTGAGTTTGGAATCGAGTTGGTCCCTGGGACAACACCGATCTCCATTGCTCCGTATAGGATGGCTCCAACGGAGTTGAAAGAGTTGAAAGCACAGTTGCAAGAGCTAACGAACAAGGGTTTTGTGAGACCGAGCTTTTCTCTGTGGGGTGCTCCGGTATTCTTCATTAAAAAGAAAGATGGGTCGATGAGATTATGTTTCGACTATAGACAACTAAACAAAGTAATAGTGAAGAACAAGTATCCTTTGCCAAGGATCGATGATTTGTTCGATCAGTTGAAAGGAGCCACCGTGTTTTCTAAAATCAATCTGAGGTCTGGCTAATATCAGCTAAGGGTTAAAGAGCAAGATGTGTCAAATACTACATTTCAGACAAGATACGGGCATTATGAGTTCCTCATCATGCCTTTTGGTTTGACTAATGCCCCGGCAGTGTTTATGGATTTGATGAATCGCATTTTCTGACAGTATCTAGATAAGTTTGTCGTCGTCTTTATCGATGACATATTGATTTATTCGCGTGATGAGAGCGAGCATGCGGTGCATGTAAGAGTTGTGTTGCAAACCTTGAGAGACAACAGTTATACGCTAAGTTCAGTATGAGTGAATTTTGGCTTAAAGAGGTCGGATTCCTAGGACGCATTGTGTCGGGTGAAGGGATCCGAGTTGAACCAAGTAAGATCTCGACTATTGTTGTGTGGAAACTACCAAGGAATGTGATAGAGGTCCAAAGCTTTTTGGTTTTGGCCGGATACTATAGACGGTTTGTAAACGGATTCTCTATGATAGCTACCCTGATGAAGAGACTGTTGCAGAAAGATGTTAAGTTCGACTGGAATGAAAAGTGCTAGTAGAGTTTTGAGAAATTAAAGGCTTTGTTGACTGAAGCCCCGGTTTTAGTGCAATCAAAGTCGGGCAAGGAATTTGTGATATATAGCGACGCCTCCTTGAATGGTTTTAGGATTCGTGCTTATGTAAGAATGTAAAGTCATAGCTTACAGTTCAAGGCAATTGAAGCCACATGAGAAGAACTACCCGACGCACGATTTAGAGTTGGCTGCCATTGTGTTCGCGCTGAAAATTTGGAGACACCATTTGTATGGCGATAAATGTCGAGTATTCACCGGCCATAAGAGTTTAAACTGTATGATGACTAAAAAAGAGTTGAATTTGTGGCAACGTCGATGGTTAGAGCTATTAAAGGATACGAGTTGGTAATAGATTACCATCCGAGAAAGGCAAACGTCGTCACCGATGCATTGGGTATAAAATCACTATTTTACGTTGAGAGAAATGAATGCCAATTTGGCTTTCTCTAATGATGATTTGGTTCTAGCAGAGTTGAGAGCTAGACTGACATTTCTATAAGAGATCCGTCAAGCTTAGAAAGGGGATAATAAGCTGCAAGCTAAGATGACTCAGTGTGAAACGAAAAATGAATCTGAATTTCGTATTGGTACCGATGGATGTTTAATGTTCAAAGACAGAGTTTGTGTACCCAAGGGTGATGAGCTTATTTAAGAGATTCTAAAAGTGGCACATAATGGTTATTTGTTCGTCCACCCGGGCAGTGTGAAAATGTACAACGACCTTAAGAAAATGTATTGTTGGTCGGGTATGAAAAGAGACATTTTAGAGTTTGTATCTAAGTGCCTAGTGTGTCAAAAAGTGAAGGTTGAACATCAAGTACCTTCAGGCCCACTTCAGCCTATCATGGTCCCCGAATGGAAGTGGGATCGGATCACCATGGACTTTGTGACGGGTTTGCCAGTAGCCTCGAAAAGAAAGATACAGTATGGGTTGTTGTGGATAGACTAACAAAGTCGGCACATTTCAAACCAGTGTGTACCGACTACTCCCTCGAGAAATTGGCCAACTTGTATGTTTTCGAGATTGTGAGACTTCATAGAGTGCCGTTATCGATTATCTCAGACCGAGACCCGAGGTTTACCTTGAGGTTTTGGAAGAAGTTACAAGAGGCATTGGGAACCAAGTTGAGTTTTAGCACGGCATTTCATCCGTAAACCGATATACAATTAGAAAAAGTAATTCTGATTTTAGAGGACATGTTATGGTGTTGTGTTCTCAAGTTTCAGGGAAGTTGGGATAGATACTTGCCATTTGTTGAATTCGCCTACAACAACAGTTATCAGGAAAGTCTAAAAATGGCGCCTTATAAGGCTTTTTATGGGTGAAAGTGTCGAACACCCTTATATTGGATTGAACCTAGAGAGAGTCAGATTCACGGGGTCGATTTAGTCAAAGAGGCTGAAGAGAAAGTTAAAGTGATTCGTGACTACTTTAAGGCCACCTAAGATAGGCAAAGATCTTATGCAGATTTGAAACGAAAAGAAATTGAGTTTCAAGTCAGTGATAAGGTATTTTGAAAGTTTCCCCGTGGAGGAAAGTCCTCAAATTTGGTAGAAGAGGCAAGTTAAGCCCCCGTTTCATAGGACCTTATGAGGTTGTTGAGAGAGTAGGGCTTGTTGCCTATCGATTGGCCTTGGTGTCAAAATTGGAAAAGATTCACGACGTGTTTCATGTATCTATGTTACGTCGATATAGATTAGAACCTTTGCATGTGATTGCACCGACAGAGGTTGAGATTCATCTGGACATGACTTATAGCGAGAAGCCAATTAAGATTTTGGCTCGGGAAGTCAAACAGTTAAGGAATAAGAGTATAGCACTTGTGAAGGTTTTGTGGCATAGACATGGGGTCGAGGAAGCCATATGGGAACCCGAGGAGACTACGAGAGATCAGTACCCGAACTTATTCACCAGTAAGATTTTCGGGGACGAAAATCCTTAAATGGGAGAAATGTAACAGCCTGATTTAGGGCCTAGTCAGAATAGTGGTGTGACAGTCCTAAGTAGACCCTAGTCGAAAAGTGGTTTCGGGACCACGAAACCGAGTTTTATAAATAATTGAAAGTTATATTCTATGTTCATGATGTGAGTAAATGCATGTGTAAAAAAATTTCAAGCATTAATTTTGCCATTTGTATGTGAAATTTTAAAACGGGACTTATGTGAAACATTGGTAAAATAGGTTAGGTAAATATATAAAGTGATCTAATAGACCATGTATTCAAAAATGTGGGCTTGCATGTCAAATTACCCACTTTTGAGATGGTGGCCGGTCATGATATGGTGTTATATATATAATATGTATTGTGATTTAAGATATTATATTACAAATGAATTAATAAAAGAAAAAAAAAAGAGATATTAGATAATAGTTAGTGGGAGGAGAAACCAAAGTTGGTTCATCCTTGTCCTCCATTGCCGTAGCCTAAAGGGAGGGAGAAGAAAGTTTGGTTGCTTTAATTTTTGGCTTAGAAGATGGCTAGAATGAGGTATGTATTGAATGATTCTTGAAAATCTATGCATGTTTGAGATGATTAGTTCAAACTCTACTTATCACATGGATTAAACTTAGAATTTTGAGGTTTGAGATTCGATCAATAAGCTTGAAACTCATAGTAGTTTGTTTTGGTAAGCTTGGTATACGAATGATAGATGTGTTTTGGTTTTGGTTTGATAATGATGTTAATGATGGTGATTTTTGGTCATGTATTAACTTAAATTGTAAGTATGATTTATGGTATAATTTGTGTGATGGAATGGTCTTGAGATTTGGCTTGATTAAATGGATAAAATGCTAAGTGTATTAAAGATGATGTAATGGTTATTTCGGTTTATGTGAAGTAAATATAGATGATGGTTATAAGCTGTTTTATGATTTTATAATGGTGATTAAATCTTGTGGTTAAGTGTTTAGATATATATATATATTAATAATGAATTTAGTTGTACTTGCTATGTGAGAAATATGCAATGCTATAGGTATTTGATTATTAGATATGGTTATTCTAAGTTGATTTGTAATCGTATGATTGCATTGATGAATTGGTTTGGAAATGGTGGATAATATGTACATGAATATTAGGATAGGGCTTTAAGTTCATATTGATAAGTATGCAATATAAGTATTTGGTATGTATATATATTGTTGATGTCGTATGCATTGGTCATTTTTTTTTTTATGATTTGTAATGGTAAAAATAAATTTGTATCACTTTGTGTTATTTATATAAGTGGCTGTATGTTCGCCATGGTAATTGGCTATCTAGGTTCCATTTACAATGGCAAGTAATGTGAATTCTTATTTGTGCATGTGAATTAGGTATTAGTGAAATAAACATAAAAGTTAGTCATGGTATATTTCATAAACACATTATGCCTTTGAAGTTATCGATTATCAACTATGACTATTAAAGAAGTAATGTTGAATAAGTAATGAAACAAATTCATTTGTTTTAATTAAGCTCATGAGCAAAGAGGATCTAAATCGAGATAAGGGAAAGAAAGAAAGCCGTCGAGTAGCCTATCCGCAGCTTGCTCAAATAAATAAAGTAAGTTCTTAAGTAATTGAGTTTGATTCCTTTGTAAGTTTTAAGTTTTAAAACGGGATGAATATGAATTATGTATATACGTTAAGTTCAATGACTTTTCTAAATGACAGCATATATGATATTATGTTTTAAATATGTGAATGAGAACTTTCTGAGTAAATTGTATAAATCTGCTAGGGACAGCAGCAAATAGCGTGTTTTGGAAAAATTACCATAAATTGTGGGAGTTGAGTTAAAGGCTGAATAAATTATGTAATTAAAGCTTGATGCGTCTAGTTTCGTATAAAAGAAATCGTGTAAGTAAAGGGTTGCCGATAATGATATTTTCAAAGTTGTATGAGATGAGTCGAACGGCTCAAATCCCTGTTCAGTATTTTGAAAATCATTATAAATCGTACAAAAATGATTATAAGATAAAATTACATGTTTAGACTCCTTAATGAGTCTAGTTTCAAACAAAATAAATGAAAACATATTTTGAATTCTGTACAATGAGAAATTAAATTCTTAGTGAAGAGTAGTCAGAGTAGTCAAGCAGTAAAATAGGGGAAACTTTAAGAAAAATCTGATATTGATTGGCCAAACCAAAAATTCTAAAAATTTTGTGGATAGAGGATATACGAGTCTATTTTCATAGAAAATTAACGGTACATAATTTGGAATTTCGTAGCCCCAGTTACAAATAATTTAACAACTGTTGCTCAGGAAAACAACTTGTAGAGAAATTGTGGTTATGTTGTAAACATGGATAAAACTTGTTTTAGTTGCTCATAAGCTATTGATTAAACCCATACGTGAATTCTAGATTGTGATATTATAAAATGATATATGAGTGTTAGATGGATCTTTGATATTAAAATTTGTGAAATTGTAAGTTTATAAGTATTCGAATATGAAATGATAGTATGGCTTGAAATTGAATTATTCATTGGAAAATGATAGATGTAGATTCAGCCAAGACAAAGTGTATACATGAAAGTATATGTGGTATGTGAAGTATATTTGGATAATTGTGATGTGAATACATGAAAATTTATATTTTGATTTAGGATTTTATGTGATGAATGTGAATGTGTATATATGAGATAAGGCCGAATGGCAAATGTGATGAATGTGAACATGCATATATGTGATAAGGCCGAATGGCCAATGTGATGAATGCGAACATGCATATATGTGATAAGGCCGAATGGCCAATGTGATGAATGTGAACATGCATATATGTGATAAGGTAGAATGGCCAATGTAATGAACGTGGAAGTGTATATATGTGGTAAAGCCGAATGGCTAATGATAAACGTGTATGAGATGGATATATGGTAAAGCCAAATGGCTAATGTGAGATATGTATAAGATGTGTATATATATATATTGTGGCCAAATGACAAACGGTGGAAGGTGTGTTTTATTAAATATTTGATGAGGTAAATGAATTACAAATATGATAGTCGATGTGAATGTTGTAACATGTGAATAAATATGCATGAAACTCTATGATGTAAACCCGAGATTAAAGACCAGATGACCATATGTGGTGACTATGTCTGGGTTAAGACCCGCTGACTCGTGTGGAGATTTCATCTGAGCTAAAGGTTTCGCCGATAATCCGAGTAGAGTTTAAAGCTATAAGACTTCGCAATAAGAATTGCTTATAAATATATTCAATGCGAAAGGTTAAACAGGTATGTACTCCAAGTTTATATGTGAGCTTGATTTGAACTAAATCATAAGGTAGTTATGTGATGCATACGTGAGCAATCTATGAGACTATTCCTATGATTATGTGACATCGGATCGATGTGAGAGGTTATGTGAAATTATACAATATATCTATGTCACATGAGCTCACTTTTATGTGAAAGTTTATCGCCTATTGTATATGATGAGATGTGCATATTCGGTAAAGGGATGGTATGCCCAAGGAAGAGTGAAATAAAAATACGAACAACTATGTTATAATTTGATTGTTATCTGTTGACACTGCTTAAAACTTACTAAGCATTGTAATGCTTACTCCGTTTACTTTGTTTCCTCTGTTTTATAGATCTCATTTGGAAGCTACAGACTCGGGATCGTCGAAGAACTAGTCACACTATCACTATCCACCGCTTATTCTTGTTATGTTTTGAATTATTTTATGGCATGTATAGAATAGACCGAAGGGTAGAAAAATATTTTGGTTAATGTATATAAGCCATGCGAAAATGGCATCTTTTGAATGTGTACTTATAGAATTTTAAATTTGTATCCCTGACTGTCTTTAGTATTTATCTAAAGGAATGTTCTCAAAAAAAAAAATTACTGTTCTGATATGAGTTTCAAGTCTGGTAATGCCCCTTCACCTATTCTGGCGACCGAGACGGGATAGGGGTGTTACAAGTGGTCTCAGGACCACAAATCCAGAGTCGAATAAATTATTTTATTATTATTTTAATGTTATAGCATGATTATATGAGTGCATGAAAAAATTGGTGAATTAATTTTAACATTTGTGAGCCCAATTGTCAAAAAGGACTAAATCGCATAAAGTGCGAAAGTCTTAAATTGATAGCTAAGGGTGTTATTTTGTTAGAGACTCGAATTTGGGGGATTTTAAGACCCTATTAGAAGAGCTTGGCCAACCATGAGACAAGGAAGGGTATTTGGTCAAAGGGTTAGGTTGGTTGATGTCATCATATGCATTTTAATAATACCTTACAGCCTAGCATTCACCTTTTTCATCTATTTTTTCTTATCTTTGTCTAAAAACCAGCCATAGGAGCGCTTGAAAGCTTCAAAAAAAAAATTCCAGCCACTTATTCCTCTCTCAAGTAAGTGATGTTAATGGCTTTTCTTAAATATTTTTGCATTTTTGAGACCTTGAAGCATGAGCTTTCAAATGATGGGTCTATTTTGCAAAATGATTAAAATTTTAGGGTTTTTCCATGAATGGATTTGTAATGTTTGTTGAGTTTTTATGGAAGAATATAAGTCTTAGTAGTGCAATTGACAACTTTTATGAAAGGTGTTAGCATGAAAACACCTAAAAGGACTATTTTGCATAAGGTGTAAAATAGTTGATAAATGTGTGAAATAGTGAGAATTTGAAGCTACTATACGAGTAATAATGGTTCGGATAGGCTTGAGATACGAAGAAATTCGATAAAAAATAAATTTTCGAGCATAGGGGTAAAATGGTCATTTTGTCAAAGTCAAGGGGCAAAATGGTCATTTTACCAAAGATGTGAAATATTGATTGCCTAATTGTATTTAGTGACTAAATGAGTATATTTTGCTAATATAAATCAAGAATTACCAAATCGGAACCTAGACCGGGGGAAAGCCAAGCAAATCGACTAAACCGACTAGTCGTGTGTATTTTGTAATCCGAGGTAAGTTGTATGTAAATAATACAACTATATTGCTACTATATGTGTTTGAATTATCATTGAATTAATATAGCATGAATTGCTTGATTGTGAATTGATAATGCATAATGATAATTGTGATAGTAGAAATCCCATTGGAACCCTAGGAAATAAACTGAATATTCATGCTGTGACATTTGGATCACTTATATGAGCTAGTGTAAGACATGTCTGGGACATGCATCAGCCACATTATGAGAGCCAGTGTAAGACCATGTCTAGGACATGTAATCGTCATTGAGACGAGTGCTAGCGTAAGACGTGTCTGGGACATGCATCAGCCTTGAGACGTAAGCCAGTGTAAGACATGTCTGGGACATGCATCAACTAAGCGTTGTGTCAGTGTAAGACCATTTCTGGGTCATGGAATTGACACAGATAGGCGAGAACTAGTGTAAGACCATGTCTGGGACATGGCATCGTCACTTTCCCTTACGCTCGAGGCTTAATGAATACCCGGTACTGTTCTGAATGGTTCAACGGTGAAAGTTATGATTTTGTGTCAATAAGGAAAGTATAACCGTGTTGTGAGTGGTATAGGTACCAAGTTGTTATATATGAGATGTGAGCTCAATATGTATATGTGTTATGTAAATTTTATGGATATTGATGAGTAAGTAATGCTTATGCCCACTTTGTATTATGAGCTTATTGATGATTGATAAGTAGTTGTTGTATATTTATTTATATGCAACTTACAAAGCTTTTATGCTTACTCCCCTTTTCTTTCCATTTTCTTATAGTGCCGCCCAACTAGCTCAAGGATTACCGAAAGTCAGAGATATCGATCACACTATCAACTGAAGCACTCGGTATAGTTGGATTTATATTTTTGAATATGGCATGTATAGGGCTTACACTTTATTATTTTGTGACTTTGAGAATTGGCCAAATGTGTCAGCTTGGGTTGGAAACCTTTCATTTTGTATTAATCCTTGAATGATGGCTAACATTCATTTTGAGTTATAAAAGATGCATTTTCATGGTTGGATGAATGCCTTTTGTGGTTGATTTGGTTGTATGAATTGTGTTTGTTCTAGTATTGGCTGGTACTTGTATGAAACTAGGCATTGTAAGGATGGCAATGAGACTTGGTAAATAGCCTTATATTGTCCACACATGTAGACACATGGGCGTGTGTCTAGACCGTGTGTCACCATGGGCATGTGGTCCGGCCGTGTGTCCCCTGGATGTAAAAGTTTCAAGTCAATATGCATGGTATTAAACACACGGGCAGAGACACGGCCATTTGTCTCAACCGTGTGATGGACACGGCCTATAACACGAGCGTGTGCCTTGGCCGTGTGGCTTTTGGAGCATGCTGATGTCAGAAGCAGAATGTCCATGTTTTTGCACACGAGCGTGTCGTGGCCATGTGAGGACACTGGCCATTGACACGGGCGTGTGTCTTGCCATGTGAAAACCCCTGTAGGTTTGAATTAGAAATTAATTCCACACGGGTATTGGACATGGGCGTGTCCCCAGGTGCTTAGGCCGTGTGAGCCACATAGACCATCAGCATGACCATGTCAATAGGGTTACACGAGCGTGTTGTCCTTCCACACGGGCATGTGCCCTGTTTTAAAGGTAAAATTTTCATAGTTGGTTTAAGGACCCGGAACGGCCACGAATAGTTCCCATGATCGATTTGGGTCTCGTAGGCCCTTAATAAAAAATTTTAAAGCAGAAATTAAAAAAGTTTTAATTTGGACCGAGTCTTGGTGACTTGAGATTGCTTGTGTGTATGAGACCAAGTAAAGTGATGCCTTGTACACCGCCCTAGCGTGGGTTATGGGTATGGGGTGTTATAGGAGACATGCCTGTGTGCCTTGGCCGTGGTCGAAATTGACTGTCACATGGCCGACCACACGCCCATCTGCCAGCCCATGTACCACAACGACCAATAGTCACACCCATGTGTCTAGGCTATGTCAAAACTATAGGGTATACTAACTTTAAATCGCAGGGTACCCTAGGGGACACATGTGTTGGAACACCGGTGCCTCCAAGGCGCAGCAAAAAATTAAAAAAAAATTCCAGCGATCCAAACCAAGGATCCATGTATAAGGAACGAATCGGGGTGATAAAAAGGTTTCGAAATTACTAAAACTTCAATCTAAGTAGACAGCGACGCCTAGGCAACAGGAATGCTGAACCACTATCAAACCAAGCCACAACCTTTTCCGATGTCGGCCTCTACGTAGTCCACCCGATTGACAATGAACGGTAGAAATCCCAGAAAACTATTTTCAGAGAGTATTTTGCTAAACGGCTGCTAGACAACTTTGCATATTTTCAGGCTAGTTTTTATATATCCTTTTTAGGGTTTTTACCCTTGCTATATATAACTCCCTCTTAATTGGTATATATTTATAATGAATTTTAATTCATTAAAATTAATCAAACATAATAATTATCATTTAAATAAATATAATAATGTTTAACCGAAAAATTATAATTACATTAATTATAATAAAGATTTCAGTAAACTATATTTATTTAAACTTATATACAAACTAAATTCATATATCAATAAAATTATGTTTTGATTATGTGTACAACATCCTTGTACATATAGTATGTTCAACAATTTGATTGCCCAATTAAATTAATTCTATAATCAATTTAATTCATGTGACAACCAAGCAATATACCAACTATGTTTTACCTCGTTCATTTCAACCATAGGGTGTGACCCTATAGGTTCTTGTAACATTAGCAGTAATATTAGAATGATTTTAATGTTACAATCAATGAGTGGCATCTAGCAATACATCAATGCTACCTAATTACAAGAAGTCATGATTCGACATAACCTTTTGTGATTAACCTTTCATGCATTAATCCTTAAGTCCTATATCTTTGGAATGGACACAAGTCATGGAATAGTCACACTTGTATAGTCCATCCCATGTTTCTTGATACCTTGAGTAGACTATGATACACAAATAAGTATGTCATCTCATATCAACTTATTTGAGCATGGCCATGCATTTCTAGCCTCACTCAATCAAGTGGCCTGAGATATTACTCCCATTATGTAGGAGGGACTTATCCTATATTGATCAACTATATCCCTCAACATAGATTGTGGTATATCCAACATCAGTCTTTATAGAGCAACAAGTTACGGTGTTTGTTTGACTATATCAAAATATACAACTCACGATGTTGGGATAAAGATGATCTCAAGTATGAGGATCATATACATATTAATCACTATGAGTAATGTTGTGACAATTACATAATAATCCAAGAAACATGCTCATAGCGGGTCAGTCCAATATGTTGTTCTCTAACACACATATTCATGCATTGATTCTGACACTCCATATCAATGACAACTCTTTATCATCAATCAACTACATGTTAGTCTTAATGTATTATTATTGTCCTAGCCAACAATAATACTTGACTAAGGATCTTTTAAGAATAATCATATTATTCTTAGGACATTATTATAAAATAGTTTATTTATGCACACAGAAAAGAAACTGAAATAATAATGGCAACGTCTTATATTAATAAACATGATAAACCAAGTATGTTATTACAACCATCTCGTGATTGATCTTTGGGCATACTCTTACAACACGGCCGTGCAACATGACCGTGTGTCACACACGACTGAGACACACGTCCGTGTCTCTACCCATGTGGAGAAAAATAGGCTATTTACAAAGCCAATATGCCACCCATTTTGAGTCCTCCCTACAAGCATCAATTGCATCACAATTTCAATCAATTTCAATCCCAAATCATACATCATTCATGTCATATAATCATTAACCTATTTCATGCTTATAATCCATAACAAATCATGCCAAATCATAAACCAAAGTCATATCAAAACATATGTTTCATAATCACAATTTACTTCATTCAATCTCATGCCATAATCTTACTAATTCCTCAAATAAGCACATACTAAAATCTTACCAAATTGACCAATTCTCTTTGGCCATCCATGAACACATCATATTGGCAATATTATATCACATAGTTTATACTCAAAAGTCCTTCATAAACACATTCGAAACCAAGCCATATCACATGGCTAGATATACACATCTCAAAACATATACAAATACTTCTAGCCTATACATGCCATACTTCATTATTCACATTTACAAAAGGTACCAAAATAGAGTTCGATAGTGTGGTGATGATCCTCGATGATCCCTGAGCTTTCGGTAGTTTCGATGATCTATAAAACAATGCAAACACACACAAAGTAAGCTTTCAAAAGCTTAGTAAGCCATATACAAATAAACTTATCACATATCACCATTATAAACCAATTCATTCATATGAATCATGGCATAACACAATAACAAGTTTACATGTCCCATTTAGCTTACATGTCAAAAGAATATATTCATACTCACCTTTCATTTCTAAATTCCATAGACATTTTATATGTACCTGAGTAGGATATTCATTCACATTCTCATTCTGTTCTCGATATTGGCCGTTGAATCGTACGGAATCAAATAGGATTCATAGATTGCGCGGAAAGCTTGTACAATGCCAACGTCCCAAATGTGGAGTAACACCCCTCACCCATATCCAACGTCAGGACAGGGTTCGAGGCGTTATCGAACTTAAACATTCACAACATGCAAAATCAAGCCACAAAATGTTCACCAAAAATTAAAACATCTCGAACACATGCATATCGTCCCTTATATAGGTCTTCGAAACCTATAACATACATTGGGGTGGTTTGGGACTAAACCAAGAACTTTGAAAATCTTTGGGCAACTTAACTAATTTTCTTGCTTCGGAGAGTCACACGCCCATGTGGATTGGGCCGTGTGGTCAATTTCAAGGCTATTTTCCAAGCCAATTGTCCCCCTTAATTACCTACATACACTTATACATTTTCATAGCAATTGACATGGCATATTTGAGTAATTATATATTCACAATCAAGACATAATCATAGCATTCTTACAACTACACATAACATATTACCAACCATGCATGGAAAACAAGCATATGCACATCACCAATATCAGACATAACATGAATAGCTAGATTTATAAGTCAGAATCATTATCTCACTAAAGACCAATATATTTGGCCAAATTATAATAACACATGTTATAAAACTAGGTCCCTATACATGCCACTCACTTGATAATTCTAGCATATGTGTTTATATTGTCAATGTGTTGGCTTGATAGTGTGATGCTGCCCCTGACGATCTCCAACCCCGAGTTAACCTGACGACACTAAAAGAAATAGGAAGGAGGGGGTAAGCTTTACACTTAGTAAGCTAGCATGAAAATGATAAGCAATTTACTAACATGCTTTCCATAGTAAAACTATCCCAATTGTACATTTACACATGTTCTGGTTAAGCTATTTTCTTGAATCATAGTTACTAAATCATTTATATATGGAGCTAAAAAACTCCAAATTAAGATCTGTAAATTTTCCCAAAAACTATAATCATATATATTTCCACCATAAAATTTTCAGAATTTTTGGTTCAGCCAATAAGTAGATTTTATTATTTAAAGTCTCCCCTATTATGTTGTTTGACAGCTTCGACCACTCTTCACTAAAATTTAATTATCTTTTGTTACCAAATTCAGATAAGATTCTAGTTTTCTTTTTCTGAAAATAAATTCAATAAGGAATCCAAACATATAAATTATGTTCCTTAAATATTTTTGTACCATGTTTAATGAGTTTTACAATTCAGAACAAAGGATCACGAAATCAGTCTGAACCAGTCTTACAAAAATATAAATATATCAAAATATAGAATTCTTTTGTTTGCTCTGTCTCTTTTATATGAAAATAGATTCAATAATCTTTAATTACATATCTCATTCCACTTCTAGTTCAACTTCTAATATTTTCCGTGATTTTTCAAAATCACTCCCCTGCTGTTGTTTTAGACTGTTTATCCCAAATTTCATTCCTTCACTAAAATTTCTTATTATCAACTTTCAAGATAATATTTATCCATATTCATCTTATCAAAAATTTCAATCACATATCTAAATCATAATTCAAAACTCATATATTCATATTCCGGTATTATCCCACATTTTTTTTCACGTTAAATTTCATTTAGCAAACTTATTTCTCCCGGTGAACACTTTGGAAAGTAACAATATCTGGTGATTTTAGCACATAGCTCCACACTATTGGGCTAACATGTAATTGTGGCATATGCACTTAGCACCACTTTTCAAATTAACATGTATAATCATGGCATATCCACTTAGCACCATGTTACATGATTAACCATGGCATATCCACTTAGCACCACTTTAATGAATCAATATATGTAACCGTGGAATATCCACTTAGCACCACGTTACATGTTTAACCGCGGCATATCCACTTAGCACCACGTTACATGATTAACCGTGGCATATCCACTTAGCACCACTTTAATGAATCAATATATGTAACCGTGGCATATCCACTTAGCACCACGTTAATGAATCAATATATCTAACCGTGGCATATCCACTTAGCACCACATTACATGTATCAATATGTGTAATCGTGGTATATCCACTTAGCACCACGTTACATGTTTAACCGTGGTATATCCACTTAGCACCACGTTAATGAATCAATATATCTAACCGTGGCATATCCACTTAGCACAATATGTGTAATCGTGGTATATCCACTTAGCACCACGTTACACGTATAACCGTGGTATATCCACTTAGCACCATGTTTTTCCATTCCGACGGTTCAACCGAGATTTCCTCATTTAATTTCAATTCATCAACCACAAATCACCGTTTGTGTCCATTAATTGAACAATACTAAAACTTATTTCATTTGCACTTTCTTCACAAGTCAATTTCATTTCACACGTGAAACATGTACTCATGAGTTTCGAGTACGTACCTGTGCTATCTCTTAGCACAACCACTCATGCAAATAGGACAATCATATGCAAGATTTCATATTCTCGGTAATCACCCATTTCTTTTAAATATCATATTCCATCAAATTTCTATTAACATCAAATTCAATACAATTATAACAAATTATATTTCATGTATATCAATAATAACATGAATAATAGGCTTATTAAATTACGCGAACTTACCTCGGATCCAGAAATAGCAATTTACCATTCTAGTCCATAACCTTGTATTTTCCCGATTTAAGCCTAAATCTCAATTTCCTTGATCTATAATATCACATTTAGCCTACTAATTATTCATACTATTCATATGGGTCTAAAAATCATATTTTTACAAATTTTCATTTTTCCCCTAAACTTTTGCATATTTTCACTTTTGCCCCAAGGTTCAGAAATAAACTTCTTCCTATTTTATTATGTTTTATGACATGATGATCATTTTTCCCTTCTATAGCAACATAAAATTCTCACTCTAACATGTACTTATGAACATTAGGTATTTTTACCGATTATGTCATTTTACTTGTTTTCACGTAAAATCGCTTAGCAAAAGTTGTTTAACACAATTTCAAGCTTCATATTCTACCATTAAATATCAAAATACATGCATATCATTCATGGCTAAATTTTTAAACATAAATCCTAGCTCAAAATAATGGTAGAAATGAGCAGATCATGTTACCGGGATTTCAAAAATACATAGAACATTAAAAATGGAGCTCGGAATCACTTACTATTAAGCTTGGAAGCTTGGCCAAACCCTAACCATGGCTGCTCTTGGTACATTCTTCTGTAGCAAGAAGAAAGGGACACATTTGGGGTTTAAAATTTGTCTTTTAATTCATTTTACCCCTAAATGACCAAAATGCCCTTTTTACTATTCTTTCAAATTTTATCCAACCAAGGCCATTTTTGTCCAACAAGTTATACAATGGTTTAATTATCATTTAAGGACCTCCCATTTAAAATTTCATGACAATTAGACACCTCTAACATGTAAAACTCAACTTTTGTACTTTTTACAATTTAGTCCTTTTTACTAAATTGAGTGCCCAAACGTCAAAATTTTTGAACGAAATTTTCACGTAATAATTCCGTGCTTAATTTTGTGGGCCCATAAAAATATAATAAAAATGAAATTTTCCTTATTGGATTTGTGGGCCGAAAACCACTGTTCTGACTAAGCCCAAAATCGGGAAGTTACACGTGGTCTTACATGTAATCAAATATTGATGCCACTATCCCAGACAGGGTCTTACACGATATCAAATACGATGCCAATTTCCCAGAAATGGTATTACAAGAAAATCTCAAATCGATGCCAATGTTCTAGACGTGGTCTTACACGAAATCACATATCAGAATCCTATGTCATGACATATGTATCCTAACTATTCCTATGGTTCATATGGGGCTTTTCGGACGTCGTCGCATTATCAAGACTTTCTCAGATTTCACGTATTCATCTTCCATATTCATCAATCACAATTCAAACACATATAAGCATAAATTAATCAACTCAAATACATTTATTTGTATATCGACTTAGCTCGTATGGAAATGAACGGATTTAACCGACTACTCGATCACTTTTGACTTTCCCTGATATAATTCTGTTTTCTTTGGTTCTTAATCTATACACATTCAAATTTAACTCTTTTATTCACCAAATCAGTCAATTCAATCCATTTACACATATTTAGAGCATTTTACAAATTAGCCCTCACATTTTCACATTTTAACACTTTAGTTCTTAATTCACAAAATCACAAAATATGCATAATTTCATTACACACATGTCTAGCCGAATTTTCATGTAGTTCATATAAGCCCATATATTTCATTTATTTCACATTCTATCCTCTCAATTTCTTATTTTCACAATTTAGCCCAAAATACTCAAATTCATTAAAAATCCCAATACAAAACATAGTAATCTAACACATAATTTTCATTTTTCAACAATTATCATCACAAAGCTCACAAAAGAATCAATGACATAATTCAAAATAATCATCAAATTCAGAAATTGAGACATGGGCTTGATAGAATACAAAGCAACTATCTCAGAAAACGTAGAAATTATCGAAAACTGAGCAAAAATGGACCTTTAATCAAGCTTGGAAGTAGCCGAATATCAAAACGTATAAGCCTTAGCTTTTCTTTCTTCAATTTCGGCAAATATGATGATAAAATAAGCTAATTTCTACCTTTGTTTTATTTAAGTTATATTAGTAACTAGTTTACCATTTTACCATTGCATTATAACATTAAAAATCCATTAACTCATGTCTTACTTTGTCCATACATAATTTCAATGGTCCAATTACTTCTTAAAGACCTCACATTTCATAAGACAGATCAATTCGGCACTTATTCATGTAGCACACAACTTTTGCATTTTCTGCGATTAAGTCTTTTTTTCATAAATTGGCATACAAACAATCAAATTTTTATACGAAACTTTCACACATATTAATTCACATATTATAAGCACAGAAAATAATATTAAAATATATTTGTAGCTTAAATTTGTGGTCCTGAAACCACTATTCTGACTAGGGTCTAAATCGGGCTGTTACAACTCATCCCCCTTAGGGATTTTTGTCCCCAAAAATCTTACCCTTGAACAGAGTCAGATATTGTTCTCTCATAACATCTGCAGGCTCCTACGTAGCCTCTTCAACACCGTGTCCATGCCACATTACTATTACTATCAGAATTTTCTTATTTCGCAGTTTTTTAACCTCGCGAGCTAAGATACGGATCGGTTCCTCTTCATAAGTCATATCAGACTGAATTTCTATTTCAGATGGAGAAATCACATGTGAGGGATCGGATCGGTATCGTCGGAGCATCGATAAATGAAGCACATTGTGAATCTTTTCTAACTTAGGTGGCAACATCAATCTATAAGCAGCCGGCCCAATACGTTTGATAATCTCATATGGCCCGATGTGTAACACCCGTTACCCGTATCCAAGGCCGGAACAGAGTACGAGGCATTACCAGACTTAACAATACACATAGATGAAAACGGGGCCATAAAATTTCATTTAATTCAAAACTTTTCGAACACATGCATAACAAACAAAGCTAACTATATCATCACATCAAAACGTAGGACATGGCACGATTAATTAAACTTATAAACCATAATGGATAAGGACCACATCTCATGATCATATACGATAACTCAATGCAAACTGATACGTAAGGTCAAAATCATAATAAAAATACATATCACAAACCAACTTCCTATACATGCCACTCACTTGATATTTCTAATATTTGAATTAATTTTCCCAAAAATGATAGTTTGATAGTGTGATTTTGACTCCGACGATCTCCAACCTCGAGCCGACCTACCAATACTAAAGAAATGGAGAGGATGGGTAAGCTTTACGCTTAGTAATTTCATATGAAAATAATAAGCAATTACTACCATGCTTTTCAAGATAAAACACTATAATTGTACAATTACACATATTCAGGTTAAGATGTGTCATCGAGTTACAGTTGCTAAATCATTCATATCTGAAACTAAAAAACTCCAAATTTAGTTTCGTTAATTTTCCTTGAAACTAGATTCATATATATTTCTCCCATAAAATTTCCAGAATTTTGGGTTTATCTAATTAGTACATTTTATTAGTTAAAGTCTCCCTTGTTTCAGAGTACAACTACTCTGACCTCTGTGCACTACAAACCAAATTTCTCCCTATACAGAATTCCAACGACCATGAAGTTTGTTTCCCTTAAAAATAGACTCAATAAGGAATCCATCCATGTAAGGTATGACTCTTAATAATTGTTTTACAATTTATGGTGAATTTATAAATTCAGAACAGGGAATCTCGAATTCATTCAGACCCTGTTTCACAAGAATTCAAATATCACACAATATAGAATTCTTTTGCTTCCCCTGTTTCTTTCATGTGAAAATAGACTCATTAAGCTTTATTTTCATATATCATTTTCATTTTTATTCAACTTCCACAATTTTTACTGAATTTTCAAAGTCATGCAGCTGCTGCTGTCCACACTATTTTACCACTAAAATTCATTCTTACATAATTCCACTTAATCCATTTTGTCTTATCGAAATTCACCCAATTATCGAGCACATTGCTCATAATTTTTCATAAACATATACCTACACTTATTCATCATATAATCATGTTCAATTGTATTTTTACTTAATCAATTTTCCCGTTGAACTCTTCGAAATAATAACTGATACTCAATTGCCTGCACATATTTTCAAACTTGTAGCCAAAGCTATCTGGTACGCATAGTAGCCTGCACATAGTACTACACATGCGACCAATTATCCAGTACACGTAGTAACCTACACTTAGTACTACACACGTGACCTAACCATCTGATCACAGTTTTCGGGTACGCATAGTAGCCTGCACTTAGTACTACACACGTGATCACAGTTTTCGGGTACGCATAGTAGCCTGCACTTAGTACTACACATACGACCTCACAATAGATCATTCGTATCATTTTTATTCCAAAGGTTCAATCGGGAAATTCCTAACTTTTCATCATTTTACTAAATTGTCCGTAATCAATTTAAATTCATAATTTACATCAAATAACCATTTGATAGGCAGCCACATTTCATATGATATCAAAATATAATAACATAAAAAGTATCGATAGATTATTTATGTACGAATTTACTCGAAGTGTCGATCTCACTATCCATAGTACCAATTGTCCATTCATAGTATAATAAGACACAACTCAAATATCAAATCAGCTTTTAAGAATTTACATAACATATATCACATATTTCATATATCACTTGTCATGTATCTTCATTTTCTTGCATTTCATGTAACATTCTTTCATGTCATATTTCCACATCATAAACAACATTCCATCAACTTTTCCAATATACTAAATCATAAAATATATGCAATAATAGTAAGAAATATAATTCAAACATAACATTACATTATTATTATCATACGAACTTACCTCGATCCAAAAACAGCAATTTACCATTTTAGTCCATAACCTTGTATTTTCCCGATTTAAGCCCGAATCTCAATTTCCTTCATCTATAATATCACATTTAGCCTAATAATAAGTCACACTATTCATACGGGTCCAAAAATCATATTTTTAAAAATTTTCATTTTGACCCCTAAACTTTTGCATATTTGCACTTTTTCCCCAAGGTTCAGAAATTAAACTTCATCCTATTTTCTTATGTTTTATGACATGCTGATCATTTTTCCCTTCTATGGCAACATCAAATTCTCACTCTAACATGTACTTATGACTATTAAGTATTTTTACCGATTAAGCCTTTTTGCTCGTTTTCACTTAAAACCGTGTAGCACAAGTTGTCTAACATAATTTAAAACCTCATATTTTATCATAAAACACCAAAATACACAAATTTCACCTATGGGTATTTTTCCAAATATGAACCCTAGGTTGAATTATTGCTAGCATAAGCTAAATCAAGTTACCGGGACTCCAAAAACATAAAAATCATTAAAAACGAGGCTAGAACGGACTTACAATCGAGCTTGGAAGCTTGGAAACCCTAGCCATGGAGTCTCCCTTGGTATACACGTCCATGGTGAAGAAGATGAGCAAAATTGGCTTTTAATTTTGTATTTTAATTCATTTTACCCCTAAATGACCAAAATGCCCTTACTACTAAACTTTCCAAAAATTCCATTAATGTCCAATATTTGTCCATAAACTTTGAAATTGGTCAAATTTCTATTTAAGACCTCCTAATTAATATTTCAAAGCAATTTCATACTAGAAACTTCTAGAATGCAAGTTTTGCAACTTATTCAATTTAGTCCCTAACTTCAAATTAAACACTTTATGTATAGAATTTCTTCACAAAATTTTCACACAATCATGCAATCATATCATAGACCTCAAAATAATCATAAAATAATTATTTCTATCTCGAATTGTGGTCACAAAACCACTATTCCGATTAGGCCTTAATTCGGGATATTACAATTCTCCCCCTTTAAGGATTTTCGTCCCCGAAAATCTTACCAGAAAAGTGGTCTTCACTTAGATTCCTCAATTTCATATTCAGTGTTGAAGAACTTTCACTCAGGCGGTGCCTCCAATATATCTCTTGTGACAGCCCAAAATTGACCCTAGTCGGAATGTGGTTTCGGGACCACAAAACCGAGGCATAAAAATAATTAAAAATTTATCTTGATGCCTATAATATGTGTGTGCTCATGTATGACATTTTATGATGATTGATTTAGTGTTATAAAGGTGAATTCCACTAGAAAGGACTTAGTAGTGAACTTTGAAAGTACGATAGGGAAATGTGTGATGACTAATTAAAGCATGCATGCAAAATAATGGACTTGCATGTCAAATTCCCCTTTTTACAAGTGATGGCCGGCCATGACAAAGAGATATGGGCTAAACATGTCATGAAACATGTTTTGTTGGGCATTAGGGAGAAATAATAAACAAATAAGCATGGGTAAGAAAAGAATGAAAAAAAATGTGTGTGAGAGTAGCATTCCCCCATTGCAGTACACAACCAAGAAGAGAAAACAAAAAATTTGTTCATCCTTGTTCTCTCCTTTTGGCCAAAAATACTAAGAGGGAGAAGAGATTTTGCTTCATTTCCTTTGTTTAGAAGAGATCTAGAAGGATATTTGGCTAAACTTGCATCAAGATTGAGGTATGTATGAGGTTGTGTCATGAGATTCATGCATGTTTTAGTTGCCAACTTGATGTTCATGTTAGCCATGGTTCAAATCCTTGTTATGCCATGGAAGTGGTATTTGGTCAAGGTTGGTATTGTGATAAAGCCATTGCATGTTAAGTGTGAAGCTTGATGATGATGCATGCAGTGATGGATTGTCTACTCTTGAAATTTCTTTGTAGCCATCTTGAGTAAGACTTTGAGTTTTCTTTTTGTTTAACCATGATTGAAGATGAAAGGGGCATGATTGTGATGTATTCGGCCATGATGCATTCATGAGCATGGTTCATGCTTCTTGCATGTTAGTTAAAATTTGTGTTTTGGATGGCTATGGACACCTTGAAATTCGGCCATGCTCATATATGTATATATATGTTTGCACATGATGTTTTGGTTATGAAGTAAGTGATGAATATGTTTGTTTAAAGAAGAAGATGTTGAAGAATGTTTGTGAAATTGCAAGCACATTCGCCTAGCACACATATGAGTGCTTGATGCTATATTATAAGTTTTGAGCTACAATATGCAAAGCATTAACTAGTAAAATGCATGCTGTTTTTGTGTGGTATTAAGTGCATAATTGGCCTCAACATGGACATGTATATTCGGCCTTAGGGAGCCTATTGATGGCCTTAGCTTTTCCTTGATGCTCGAATGAATTGTATTGAATTGCTTGATGTAGTATAAAATGTGCATGACCATTGTGTATTCAAGCTAAAGGGTGGCCATATGACCATTTAAACTCCTTGTCATATTCAGCCATAAGCTAGCACAATGAGGTTTTAATAAATTGAATTTGTTTGAATTAGCTCAAGAGCTTAGAGGGCCACAATTGGACAAGGGGAAGGAAAAAGTGATCGAATAGCCGTAAAAGCCGTTCGACAACATTCGAGGTAAGTCCTCAAGAAGTGACCCTACTTGAATTATGTGTGTATGAGTATTTGAATGATACCCGCTAAGTCCCAAGGCGATTATGCTTGTGATTATATTTGCGTTTGAGCCTTAGTAACGAAAATGAAATATGAATGTCTAATGATTATTGATGCATGTGTGCATGAGCAATTGAATGATATCCGGGCTAAGTCCCAAAGACGTTATTGCTGGAAATTATATCCGGGTTAAGACCGGAAGGCAATTGTGCTAGTGGCTACATCCGGCTAAGACCAAGGCATTCGTATGCGAGTCATTCTATCCGGCTAAGACCAAGGCATTCGTGCACGTGGTTATATCCGGTTGTATTCCGAAGAAGCTTGGGCTGGAGGTGAGTGTTGGTTGCTGTAATAAATTCAATTAGTACGCTCGAAAAGCCCAAAGAATAAGGTACGTTTATATGTGCATTGGGAAGTCGACATGTTTGAGCAACATTCGCTCAATCGACTAACGAATTTCAACTATTGAATTGGTTGATACTTTGTGAAAGTATATAATGATGAAGTGTGAAGTAAGAATGATTATGAGAATGTGTATTAATGAAATGATGCATTTGGTTATGTGAATGTATTGCTTTAATTAAAGCTGATTTTATTCCTTGAGACTTACTAAGCAAAAAATGCTTACCCGTTGCTTTGGCTCTCTTTTATAGATTTCGCTCGATAGCAATCGGATTCGGGATCATTAAAGTCGAAGTCATCCACACTATCAAAGCCTCCATTTTGGTATAAATTTTGGTTGAACTTTGAAATGGCATGTATAGGACTACCCTTGCTGGTTTAAATATGTTGTGATGTATATGTGTACGGCCATGCGAAAATGGCTCGTAAAAGTGAAGTCTGAACTTAGACTATTTGTGGTTTGTATATATATATATATATGGTGTCATGATGTGATTATGGATTGGAAATGGGAATGTTGGTCACATGATCAGCCATTGGTATGGTTAAAATGATCATATGTGAACCTATGTATGGCAAGACTAGTTGGTTCATGGAGACTACAAACTAGGTAAGACCTACCTTAAAAATAGATGCTGCCAGCTGCAGTGACGTGAATGTGAAAAATCACCAAAATTTGTAGGAATGGTATTAAATAGTGAATAAGCTATGTAAATGAACCTTGATGAGTCTATTTTCATATGGAAGAAACGAAACGGTCATAGGAGTTACATGTTAAGAGATATTAAAGCTATTGTGAGATAGGGCCAGAACAGTTTCTGGGTCCCCTGTCGCAACTTTAAAAATTTACTATAAATTATCCAGAAAGAATTAGGAGTCATGCCTTATATGTAAAGATTCCATTTTGAGTCTAGTTTCATTAGAAACAAACGGCACCAGTATTAAAGCCCTGTACAGAGAGATATTCAAGTTGTAACGCGCGAAGGTCGAGCGATCGATCCTCGTAACATGGGTAACTTTAACTAATAAACTGTACCAATTGGCCCGACCAAAAATCTAGAAATAAATCCATGGATGGATATAGTCTAAATTCAGGAAAATTTACGAAACCAGTTTCCAGTTTTGAAACTCGAGATATGATTTTAAAGGCGACGGTGACGCAGTTTTCCACTGATCGGAAATGTCAAATTGGTGGGCAAAATATGTGGACTTGGCTTGTTAACCCCTCGTGTCCGACACGGCGATGGTCTCGGGTTCGGGTGTTACAATTTTAATTGGTATCGAGCCACGGTTTAGTCGATTCTAGGACTACCGTGATGTGTTTGGGGTCTAGCTATACATGCCATTAAATGATGAATCGATAGTGTGGTGACTTCGACAATTTGACTTTGTGTTTGTTTATAGCAATGGATCCCGATCCCAACCGAAGCGATAGGCGATGATGTGGAGAGTGTGGCGCCTACTCCGCGCAAGGGACAATACGGACTCTCAACCTATGGCCAAGAATCCGAATGATGAGGCTAGGCAAGCCTTTTATAGTGTGATGAATGAATGGTTTAACCAATACATTTGAACTAACACTACTGTTCCACAACCTCCATTCCCGACAAATGCAACCCCAAGACTACAATACCTCCGTGAATCGACCAAATAAGGTCAAGTAAGCCCCAGTTGATAGGATTCAAAACATGGGGCCACCGAATTTAAAGCTACGGATGATGATGATGCCGAAGCGAGCTGAATTTTGGTTGGACAACACTATCCGGTGCTCGATGAGCTATCTTGTACACCGATGAGTGCTTAAAGTGTACCATCTCCTTGCTACGTGAGTCCGCCTACTATTGGTGGAGTACTCGACTTCGTGGTACCTAGAGAGCAAGTGACTTGGGAATTCTTTCAAACCGAGTTCAAAAAAGTATATCGATCGAGATTCATCGACCAAAAGCGAAGGAATTTCTTGATCTTAAGCAAGGTTCTATGTCGATTCATCGACTACGAACGAAAATTTGTGAGGCTTAGCCAGATGCGAGAATGCATTTCGTCTCGAGGCTATTATGTATGGCACGCCGAGGATGGGCTGAATGATGATATAAGGATGTTCGTTGGCATTCTCGAAATACGAGAGTTCGTAGTGCTTGTTGAGCGAGCTTGTAAAGTCAAGAGCTTAGAAAGGAGAAACAAAAGTTGATGTGGGAACCGGAGAATTCGAAGAGGTCCTCGGAAAGTCTCTTCAACAGCATCGAAGAGATTTCGAGATGATGTGAGCCGGTCTAGAGGCGTTTGGGCTTTTCTAGACGAGGACGCGATCGACCCCTGTGACCACACGAGTCACTTCGATCGCCATGGTGGAAATGATCACCGAGAGAGGCGAGTGTCTACATTGTGGCAAATGGCATTCGGGGAGCTGTTGGTTTCGTGATCGCTCCTGCTATAAGTGTGGATCGGCCGACCACTTTATGAAGAATTGCCCGAGGATGCTTGAACAGAATGTAAGTCAGAGTGGAAACCCGGGTGCTACCACTGCTCGAGGTAGGCTACCTAGAAATATGGGCAATGTCAGTGGCGGTCAGAGAGGATCTAGAGATGCTACCATCGGATCCGAGGCCGTGCTCTGCTAGGACTTATGCCATACGCGCACGCGAGGATCTTGCCTCTCCGGATGTCATTACGGTACTTTCACTCTTTTCAATACTAATGTGATTGCTTTGATTGACCTGGTTCTACTCATTCTTATATATTTGAAACCTTAGCATCCAGAAGACTTTGCCTATTGAGTCTCTCGAGTTTGTAATTCGGTGTCAAACCTCTTGGGTCATTACGTGCTTGTCAACAAAGTGTGCAAGAAAAGTCCCCTAGTGTTCCGAGGTTCTTGTTTTCCGGCGGACTTGATGCTTTTGCCGTTCGATGAATTGACGTTATTCTTGGTTTGGATTGGTTGACCATGCACGATGCGGTTGTAAATTGCAAAAGCAAGACTATCGATTTGAGGTGCGAATAATGAGATAATTCGGGTTGAGTCTACGGACTTAAAGGGTTGCCACCGTAATATCGGCAATGTTGGCCCGAAAATATGTAAGAAAAGGGTGCGGCGTACCTTGCGTCGTGCTTTCGATGACAAGGAATCGAAAAAGAAACCCGAATTTATGCCCGTGGTTTGTGAATACCGGATGTTTTCCACGAAGAATTGCGGGTTTACCACTGTTCGGAAATAGAATTTGGCATCGAATTGGTACCGGTACCACTCCAATTTCGATAGCTCCGTATCGTATGGCACCAACGGAATTAAAGGAGTTGAAAGCTCGGTTGCAAGAATTGGTGGATAGAGGTTTTGCTCGCCGAGTTTTTCGCCTTGGGGGCGCGCCGGTGTTGTTCGTGAAAAGAAGGATGGAACCATGCGGTTGTACGTGCATCGACTATCGTCGACTTAATAAAGCGACGATAAAGAACAAATATCCGTTACCACGTATCGATGACTTGTTCGATCAACTGAAGGACCTCGGTGTTCTCGAAAATAGATTTGAGATCGGGCTATTATCAATTGTGAATCCGAGATTCGGACGTACCCAAGACCGCCTTGAGCGAGATATGGTCACTATGAGTTCCTAGTGATGCCATTTGGGCTCACTAATGCCCTCGGTATTTATGGATTTAATGAATCGGATCTTGAGACCATATTTGGATCGATTCGTAGTCGTGTTCATTGATGACATCTTGGTCTATTCAAGAAATGAGACCGAACATCTTGAACACACGAGGTTAGTCTTGCAAATTTTACGGGATAAGCAATTATATGCTAAGTTCACAAAGTGTGAGTTACGGTTAAGAGAGGTTAGCTTCTTGGGTCATGTGGTATCTGCGCCGGTATTCGAGTCGACCGAATAAAATTTCAGCCATACTTAATTGGAAGCCTCAGAAATATTACTTGAGGTTCAAGCTTTTTGGGGCTTCTTAGGTTATTACCGACGATTTGTAAAGGTTTCTCAACGATAGCCACGCCGATGACGGCTACTCCAAAAGGATGTTAAGTTGAATGGACGGAGAAATGTCGAAAAAGTTTCGATCAATTGAAAACTTATTTGATGAAGCCCTAATTCTAGTGCAACCCGAATCGGCAAAGAGTTTGTCATCTATAGTGACGCCTCCCTCCTTGGGTTAGGTTGCGTATTGATGCAAGAAGGTCGAGTTGTGGCCTATCGTCGAGACAATTAAAGCCACACGAGAAAAATTATCCGACCCATGATCTCGAATTAGTCGCCATCGTATTCGCCTTAAAGATTTGGCGACATTACTTATTTGGTGAGAAGTGCCATGTGTACTCGGATCACAAAAGTCTCAAATATTTGATGACCCAAAGAGACTTAAATCTGCGACAAAGACGTTGGCTCGAATCATTAAAGGATTATGAGCTGGTCATTGACTATCACCCGGAAAGGCGAATGTGGTTGCGGATGCCTTGAGTCGTAAATCATTATTCACTTTACGAGCGATGAATGTGTACTTGTCTGCATCGATCCGACGGTGTGTTTAGTGGCTGAATTGGAAGCCAAACCATTATTGACACATCAAATTCGAGAAGCTCGTAAAGTCGACGACGAGTTGGTCGCAAAAGCGGTGAGTGTATTCCTAACAAGGATTCGGAGTTTCAAATTGATGATGACGATTGTTTGAGGTTCAAAAGTCGTCTGTGTGTTCCAAAGATTTGAACTCATTTCGATAATTCGAATGAAGCCCATTGTAGCCGAATGGCAATCCACCCGGGAGTACGAAGATGTACAACGATTTGAAACGTCGATTTTGGTGGCATGGTATGAAACGAGACATCTCCGACTTTGTTTGAGATGTTTAATATGTCAAAAGTGAAAGCGGAACATCAAGTGCCTTGAGGATTACTTGACCAATCACGATACCCGAGTGGAAATGGGATCGAGTCACAATGGACTTTGTATCCGGACTGCCATTGCCAGCAAGTAAGAGGGATGCGGTTTGGGTCGTGGTAGATAGATTGACTAAGTCGGCTCACTTTGTCCCCGTGCGTCGGATTTTTCAATGGACAAATTAGCCAATTGTACGTTCTCAGTTGTGAGATTACACGAGGTGCCTATTTCCATCGTGTTGGATAGAGATCCGAGATTTACCTCGCGATTTTGGAAAAAGTTGCAAGAAGCTTTGGGTACCAAGTTGCATTTCAAGACCGCTTTCACCCCAAACCGATGGTCAATCCGAGCGGATAATTCAGATACTTAAGGATATGTTGAGATGTTGCGTCCTCGAGTTTAGTGGTTCATGGGAAAGGTATTTGCCGTTGATTGAATTCGCTACAACAACAACTTTCAATCAAGTATTAAGATGGCACCCTACGAGGCTTTATGCGATCGTAAATGCCGTACACCATTGTTTTGGACCGAGCTCGGTGAAGGCAAAATTTTCGGGTGGATTTGATTAGAGATGCTGAATGAAAGTGAAAGTAATCCGTGAAAGTCGAAGATAGCCTCCAATCGTCGTAAGTCGTGCGCGGATCTGAAGCGTAAGGATATCGAGTATCGGTGGGAGATAAAGTGTTTCTCAAGGTATCGCCTTGGAAAAAGATACTCGATTTGGCCGTAAGGGCAAGTTGAGCCCGAGGTTCATTGGGCCATATGAGATATCCGGCGAGTCGGTCCAAGGGCATATCGTTTGATTTTGCCCCCGAACTCGAAAAGGTTCACGATGTCTTTAATGTTTCGATGCTTCGACGCTATAGATCCGATCCATCGCACGTGATTAGTCCATCGAAATTGAAATTCAAGCCAATATGAGTTATGAGGAAGAACCGATTCGTATCCTATCACGGAAGTGAAAGAGTTGCGAAACAAGCGGGTTCCGCTAGTGAAAGTGTTATGGCTCAAGCACGGGATAGAAGAAGCTACTTGGGAGACCGAGAACTCTATGAAAGAGCGATATCCAAACCTATTTACGGTAAGATTTTCGGGACGAAAATTTCTTAAGTGGGAGAGAGTTGTGACAGCCCAAAATTGACCCTAGTCGGAATGTGGTTTCGGGACCACAAAACCGAGGCATAAAAATAATTAAAATTTATCTTGATGCCTATAATATGTGTGTGCTCATGTATGACATTTTATGATGATTGATTTAGTGTTATAAAGGTGAATTCCACTAGAAAGGACTTAGTAGTGAACTTTGAAAGTACGATAGGAAATGTGTGATGACTAATTAAAGCATGCATGCAAAATAATGGACTTGCATGTCAAATTCCCTTTTACAAGTGATGGCCGGCCATGACAAAGAGATATGGGCTAAACATGTCATGAAACATGTTTTGTTGGGCATTAGGAGAAATAATAAACAAATAAGCATGGGTAAGAAAAGAATGAAAAAAAAATGTGTGTGAGAGTAGCATTCCCCCATTGCTGTACAACCAAGAAGAGAAAACAAAAAATTTGTTCATCCTTGTTCTCTCCTTTTGGCCAAAAATACTAAGAGGGAGAAGAGATTTTTACTTCATTTCCTTTGTTTAGAAGAGATCTAGAAGGATATTTGGCTAAACTTGCATCAAGATTGAGGTATGTATGAGGTTGTGTCATGAGATTCATGCATGTTTTAGTTGCCAACTTGATGTTCATGTTAGCCATGGTTCAAATCCTTGTTATGCCATGGAAGTGGTATTTGGTCAAGGTTGGTATTGTGATAAAGCCATTGCATGTTAATTGTGAAGCTTGATGATGATGCATGCAATAATGGATTGTCTACTCTTGAAATTTCTTTGTAGCCATCTTGAGTAAGACTTTGAGTTTTCTTTTTGTTTAACCATGATTGAAGATGAAAGGGGCATGATTGTGATGTATTCGGCCATGATGCATTCATGAGCATGGTTCATGCTTCTTGCATGTTAGTTAAAATTTGTGTTTTGGATGGCTATGGACACCTTGAAATTCGGCCATGCTCATATATGTATATATATGTTTGCACATGATGTTTTGGTTATGAAGTAAGTGATGAATATGTTTGTTTAAAGAAGAAGATGTTGAAGAATGTTTGTGAAATTGCAAGCACATTCTACCTAGCACACATATGAGTGCTTGATGCTATATTTTAAGTTTTGAGCTACAATATGCAAAGCATTAACTAGTAAAATGCATGCTGTTTTTGTGTGGTATTAAGTGCATAATTGGCCTCAACATGGACATGTATATTCGGCCTTAGGGAGCCTATTGATGGCCTTAGCTTTTCCTTGATGCTCGAATGAATTGTATTGAATTGCTTGATGTAGTATAAAATGTGCATGACCATTGTGTATTCAAGCTAAAGGGTGGCCATATGACCATTTAAACTCCTTGTCATATTCGGCCATAAGCTAGCACAATGAGGTTTTAATAAATTGAATTTGTTTGAATTAGCTCAAGAGCTTAGAGGGCCACAATTGGACAAGGGGAAGGAAAAAGTGATCGAATAGCCGTAAAAGCCGTTCGACAACATTCGAGGTAAGTCCTCAAGAAGTCCTCCCTTATATGTACAGATTCCATTTTGAGTCTAGTTTCATTAGAAACAAACGTCACCAGTATTAAAGCCCTTTACAGAGAGATATTCAAGTTGTAACGCGCGAAGGTCATAGCAGTCGATCCCTGTAACATGGGTAACTTTAACTAATAAACTGTACCAATTGGCCCGACCAAAAATTCTAGAAATAAATTCATGGATGGATATATGAGTCTAAATTCAGGGAAAATTTACAAAACCAGTTTCTGAGTTTTGGAACTCGAGATATGATTTTTAAGGCGACGGTGACGCAGTTTTCCACTTTGATTGGAAATGTCAAATTGGTGGGCAAAATATGTGGACTTGGCTTGTTAACCCCTCGTGTCCGACACCGGCGATGGTCTCGGGTTCGGGGTGTTACATCTCTTTAATTTCTCATATATTCTGAAATTCATTATCAGAAGTCGATCCTCACTATACTCTTTTAGTTTGCTACTCACTATCACATTTTCCTCTTTCCGCTACGGAAATAATTCTGATATAACCTCGAAAATAATCCTTTCTTCTAGTTACAAAATAATTCATCATGCCATCCTTTACTATTCATTCATTACGTTAATCAAAACCGTCTCAATTGCATTAGCTCAAGTACCAAAATATCTCAATTGAAGACATTAACTATAATTGACTTACTTGATAGAAGTAATCCACCATACCGATTGAAACTCGCACTTTTATCACTTATACCTTTACTGTTGTCAAACCTTACACGAAAATTAGAAAAATCCCAATACTGAAATCACCACATCACCCAAATCAAATCAGAAGTATAGCCATACTTGACATGATTATCACGAGCTGAAGAATGCACTCTGAACATGAGTCATAGTTGACAAATTACGGAATAAAGATGACAAGAAAACCGAATAAAGAAATCCAAGATAGAGAAACCCAGAATAAAGAAACCCAGAGTAAAGAAACCCAAGATACGATACTATGCTGGAAAATCGAAAACCAAACTCATAGGAAAATATAGAAGATCCCGATAATTCCTCAGAGAAAAGAAATCTAGTAGAAAACATCATTTAATCTCACTGGAATCAAATGCAACAAGAACAATGTATCTTCCCATATATATACATATCAAATGGAGTATCAAGTAGAAGAAACAGAATCATAGTATCATACATATTCTCTCACCAATTTTTTTATCAGGCAGAATATAATGGAATGCGCGAAGGAATAGAGTAATACAAATTATAAACCAATCAGGCTACAAATGTTTTCGTCTAACATCAGGATTAGAAAACATCCCCATATAACAAAAATTTCTTCAAAAGATCAATAACCATAGAAATATTTCGGAACGGATAAACACATAGAACATCTTAGAAGAAACTACTAAAATCATCTAGTCAGAATCACACACTCAGATATTACACATTTCAGATATCATTTCCCCAACCATTTCTTCCATCACAAATTTCATATTACTTTTCACTAAAGAAGACTTGTTCTGAATAAATTTTGATTTACACTTTTCTCGACCTTGTATCTGAGTAATTCAATTTACCAAAGTAAATTCATTCTTTAACTGGGACAGTGCATAGCTCCAATAATCCTTATGCCAATCTGATACTTTTCTAGCTTTAACTTTACTTACCTACTCATTCTTCAATCTTTAATCATATTTATAATTATTCTAGCACTGAACTCTTTGCTTTCTCAATCGGAAACTTATTCAGTACAAATCTCATGAAATTCCACTATAAAACACCACTTTGGTAAGGGGGAAGGGGTCGTAGGGCCTCTGACTCAACTCTCATATACATATACATGTAACACAGTTTTCATCATAGCAATCATATCTCAATCATGTCATTCATTTTGAGTAACTAACATTCATATTGGTTTAATGCCCACTTTCTAGTTATCTCATTTAGTTAAGTATAATTATGCATGCATCCTATGTTTTCTGGATAGCTTGACTTATCCATTCATCTACTCGAACAAATCATACTCATGACATCATATAAGGGTTAAACAAATATAGATATTTGCATCACAATCGCAACTTTCATTTCGTGTATCATCATATACATATCATTATAATCACATAATTCAGTCCAAACAATTTAACATAGATAAATTCATTTCATTATAATCATTTATCTCATAAAAATATCATTGACATTCATTAACTTTCAATGTTCAATCAAGGCAATGACATTTTCATTCATGTCATGATATTAGGAACTTTTACTCATACTTCTACGAATTTCTATTTATCCCGTTCATCTTATCAAGTAAGCCAAGTGCACTACATCATATGAGCATCAAGCAAGTATGGATATTTATCACAACATGACCTTTCATCTCACGTGTTATCACTTATATATATATATATATCATAAATTTTTATAAATACTTTCTAAATTGAGACTCATCATAATCGTAATTTTATTCAAACACCTTCACATCACATTGAGCATGGTCAGTGCAGCTCGGTTGGAGAGTACCTCTGTCAAAGCAAGATGGTGCTCATATGCGTCGGAAGACATCACACTATCACGGATCAGTGGCATGTATAGCTGGACTTTTACACATGCTAGGTTAGTCCGAGAACCGACTAAGCCATAGCTCTGATACCACTAAATGTAACACCCCTTACCCGTATCCAAGGCCGGAACAGAGTACGAGGCATTACCAGACTTAACAATACACATAGACAAAAACGGGGCCATAAAATTTCATTTAATTCAAAACTTTTCGAACACATGCATAACAAACAAAGCTAACTATATCATCACATCAAAACGTAGGACATGGCACGATTAATTAAACTTATAAACCATAATGTATAAGGACCACATCTCATGATCATATACGATAACTCAATGCAGACTGATACGTAAGGTCAAAATCATAATAAAAATACATATCACAAACCAACTTCCTATACATGCCACTCACTTGATATTTCTAATATTTGAATTAATTTTCCCAAAAATGATAGTTTGATAGTGTGATTTTGCCTCCAACGATCTCCAACCCCGAGCCAACCTACCAATACTAAAGAAATGGAGAGGATGGGTAAGCTTTACGCTTATTAAGTTCATATGAAAATAATAAGGAATAACTACCATGCTTTTCAAGATAAAACACTATAATTGTACAATTACACATATTCAGGTTAAGATGTGTTATCGAATTACAGTTACTAAATCATTCATATCTGAAGCTACAAAACTCCAAATTTAGTTTTGTTAATTTTCCTTGAAACTAGATTCATATATATTTCTCCCATAAAATTTCCAGAATTTTTGGTTTAGCCAATTAGTAAAGTTTATTAGTTAAAATCTCCCCTATTTTAGAGTACAACTACTCTGACCTCTGTGCACTACAAACCAAATTTCTCCCTGTACAGAATTCCAACCACCATACAGTTTGTTTCCCTTAAAAATAGACTCAATAAGGAATCCATCCATGTAAGGTATGACTCTTAATAATTTTTTTAAAATTTATAGTGAATTTATAAATTCAGAACAGGGAATCTCGAATTCATTCAGACCCTGTTTCACAAGAATTCAAATATCACACAATATAGAATTCTTTTGCTCCCCTGTTTCTTTTATGTGAAAATAGACTTATTAAGCTTTATTCTCATATATCATTTGCATTTTTATTCAACTTCCACAATTTTTAGTGAATTTTAAAAGTCATGCAACTGCTGCTGTCCACACTGTTTTACCACTAAAATTCATTCTTACATAATTCCACTTAATCCATTTTGTCTTATCGAAATTCACCCAATTATCGAGCACATTGCTCATAATTTTTCATAAACATATACCTACACTTATTCATCATATAATCATGTTCAATTGTATTTTTACTTAATCGATTTTCCCGTTGAACTCTTTGGAATAATAACTGATACTCAATTGCCTGCACATATTTTCAAACTTGTAGCCAAAGCTATCTGGTACGCATAGTAGCCTGCACATAGTACTACACATGCGACCAATTATCTGGTACACGTAGTAGCCTGCACTTCGTACTACACACGTGACCAATTATCCGGTACACGTAGTAGCCTACACTTAGTACTACACACGTGACCTAACCATCTAATACACGTAGTAGCCTGCACTTAGTACTACACACGTGATCACAGTTTTCGGGTACGCATAGTAGCCTGCACTTAGTACTACACATGCGACCTCACAATAGATCATTCGTATCATTTTTATTCCAAAGGTTCAATCGGGAAATTCCTCACTTTTCAACATTTTACTAAATTGTCTGTAATCAATTTAAATTCATAATTTACATCAAATAACCATTTGATAGGCAGCCACATTTCATATGATATCAAAATATAATAACATAAAAAGAATCGATAGATTATTTATGTACGAATTTACTCGAAGTGTCGATCTCACTATACATAGTACCAATTGTCCATTCATAGTATAATAAAACACAACTCAAATATCAAATCAGCTTTTAAGAATTTACATAACATATATTACATATTTCATATATCACTTGTCATGTATCTTCATTTTCTTGCATTTCATGTAACATTCTTTCATGTCATATTTCCACATCATAAACACCATTCCATCAACTTTTCCAATACATTAAATCATAAAATATATGCAATAATAGTAAGAAATATAATTCAAACATAACATTGCATTATTATTATCATACTAACTTACCTCGATCCGAAAAAGACAATTTACCATTTTAGTCCATAACCTTGTATTTTCCGATTTAAGCCCGAATCTCGATTTCCTTCATCTATAATATCACATTTAGCCTAATAATTAGTCACACTATTCATACGGGTCCAAAAATCATATTTTTAAAAATTTTCATTTTGACCCCTAAACTATTGCATATTTGCACTTTTGCCCCAAGGTTCGAAAATTAAACTTCATCCTATCTTCTTATGTTTTATGACATGCTGATCAGTTTTCCCTTCTATGGCAACATCAAATTCTCACTCCAACATGTACTTATGACTATTAGGTATTTTTACCGATTAAGCCCTTTTGCTCGTTTTCACTTAAAACCGAGTAGCACAAGTTGTCTAACATAATTTAAAACCTCATATTCTACCATAAAACACCAAAATACACAAATTTCACCTATGGGTATTTTTCCAAATATGAACCCTACTTTGAATTATTGCTAGCATAAGCTAAATCAAGTTACCGAGACTCCAAAAATGTAAAAATCATTAAAAACGAGGCTAGAACAAACTTACAATCGAGATTAGAAGCTTGGAAACCCTAGCCATGGAGTCTCCCTTGGTATACACATCAATGGTGAAGAAGATGAGCAAAATTGGCTTTTAATTTTGTATTTTAATTCATTTTACCCCTAAATGACCAAAATGCCCTTACTACTAAACTTTCCAAAAATTCCATTAATGTCCAATATTTGTCCATAAACTTTGAAATTGGTCAAATTTCTATTTAAGACCTCCTAATTAATTTTTTAAAGCAATTTCATACTAGAAACTTTGAGAATACAAGTTTTGCAACTTATTCAATTTAGTCCCTAACTTCAAATTAAGCACTTTATGCATAGAATTTCTTCAAGAAATTTTCACACAATCATGCAATCATATCATAGACCTCAAAATAATCATAAAATAATTATTTCTATCTCGAATTTGTGGTCACGAAACCACTATTCCGATTAGGCCCTAATTCGGGATATTACACGATGAATCTCAGACTTAACTTGCCTTTTCTGCCAAATCGGAGTATTTTCTTCCACGGTGACAGTTTCAAAAACACTTTATCCCTGATTTGAAACTCAATATCTTTTCATTTCAAGTCTGTGTATGATTTCTGATGATCTGACGCTGCTTTCAGACTTTTACGAATCACTCTTACTTTTTGCTCAGTTTCTTTAATCAAATCAACCCCATGAATTTTATTCTCACTAAGCTCAGACTAATATAACGGTGTACGGCATTTTCTACTATATAAGGCTTCGTACGGTGCCATTTTAATGCTCAATTGAAAATTATTATTATAAGCAAATTCAATCAATGGCAAATAATGTTCCTACCTACCTTCAAACTGAAGAATGCAACATCTCAACATATCCTAGAGAATCTGAATAATCCGCTCGGATTGACCATCCGTCTGTGGGTGAAAAGCAGTACTGAAGTGTAATTTCATACCTAAAGCCTCTTGTAGTTTCTTTCAAAACTGTAAAGTGAATCTAGGATCTCTATCTGACACAATAAATAGTGGCACCCCGTGCAATCTTACAATATCAGATATGTATAACTCAGCTAATTTATCAAGCTAGTAATCAGATTGTACTGGAATAAAATGAGCTGATTTCGTCAATCGATCAACTACAACCCAAATTACATCTTTCTTTCTTGGAGATAGGGGAAAACCCGAAACAAAATCTATCGTTATTCTATCCCATTTCCACTCCAGAATCATAATCGGTTGTAACAAATTGGATGGCACTTGATGTTCAGCTTTAACTTGCTGACAGATCAAACATTTTGAAACAAAGTTAGATATATCTCTTTTCATTCCAGGCCACCAGTATAGTTGTTTCAAGTCATTATATATTTTCGTACTACCCGGATGTACTGATAAATAACTGCGATGCGCTTTTTTCAGAATCATCTATATTAACTCTGGATTTCTCAAAACACAAAGCCGATCTCAGAATGTCAGACAATCATCTTTATCAATTCTAAATTCTGGATCAAAATTCAATTCACACTGAGCTCGTTTTTCTATTATCTCATTGTCAACTCTCTGAGCATCACAAATATGTTGTAAAAACAACGGTCTCGCTTTCAATTTAGCTAAAACTAAACCATCATCAGACAGAACCAAATGAGCATTCATCCCACGCAATGCAAACAATGATTTTCGACTCAAAGCATCAGCAACAACATTTTCTTTTCCCGGATGATAATCGATAACAAGATCATAATCTTTTAACAGTTCTAGCCATCTTCTCTGTCACAGGTTCAAATCTCTCTGAGTCATCAGATATTTCAAACTTTTATAATCTGAAACAACGTAACATTTCTCACTAAACAGATAATGACGCCAAATCTTCAAAGTGAACACAATCGTAGCTAATTCAAGGTCGTGCATCGAATAGTTCTTTTCGTGCGGTTTTAACTGTCTCGAAGCATAGGCAATAACTTTGCCTTCCTGCAACAAAACACAACCTAGGCCATTTAACGAAGAATCACTGTAAATCACGAATTCTTTACCGGATTCTAGTTGTACTAACACCGAAGCTTCTGTCAATAAGGCTTTCAACTGATCAAAGCTTTTCTGACACTTTTCAGACCATTCAAATTTCACATCTTTCTGAAGCAATTTCATCAACAGAGTAGCAATCATAGAAAAGCCTTTCACAAATCGTCCATAATAACCGGTAAGTCCCAGAAAACTACGGACTTCAGAAACATTTTTCAGAGGCTTCCAATCTAAAATTGTTGAAATCTTGCTTGGATCAACTCGTATACCAGATGCTGACACAATGTGCCCCAGAAAAGTAACTTCTCATAACCAGAATTCACATTTACTAAACTTCGCAAACAATTGCTTATCATGCAAAGTTTGTAGCACTATTCTCAAATGCTCGGCATGTTCAGTTTCATCACGTGAATAAATCAAAATGTCATCAATGAATACAACAAAAAATTGATCTAAATACGGTCTGAAAATTTTGTTTATCAAATCCATAAATACAATAGGAGCTTTCGTTAGTCTGAAAGGCATAACTTAAAACTCATAATGTCCATACCTCGTTCGAAAAGCAATTTTCAAAATGTCTGAATCTTTTACTCGTAACTGATAGTAGCCCAATCTCAGATCTATCTTTGAAAACATGGTAGCTCCTTTCAACTGATCAAACAAATCATCAATTCTGGGCAGAGGATATTTGTTCTTGATAGTCACTTTATTCAACTGACGGTAATCAATGCATATTCTCATAGTGTCGTCTTTCTTTTTCACAAACAGAACAGGAGCACCCCAAAGTGAGACACTCGGTCTTGCGAATCCTCTATCAGTCAACTCTTGCAACTGAGACTTTAATTCTTTTAACTCAGTCGGAGTCATTCTATACAGAGCTATCAAAATCGGAGTAGTTCCTGACATTAACTCAATGCCAAACTCAACCTCTCGGATCGGAGGTAATCCCTGAAGTTCTTCAGGAAACACATCAGGGAATTCACAGACAACATGCACTGATTCAATTTTCTTTTCTGTCACTTTTGAATCAATCACATAAGGAAAGTAGGCTTTACAACCCTTTCTCACATATTTCTCAGCTAACATCAAAGAAATCACTGCCGGTAAACCATTCAGATCATTAGACTCAATCTAAATAATCTCATCATTCTAACATCACAAATCAATGGTCTTCCGTTTGCAGTTTACAATAGAATCGTGCAAAGTTAACCAATCCATAAATGGACAATTCTTTCATACTTTTTCAACCAAAACATACCGGCCTAAGGGGTTCGATACTCCAATTACAAATTTAGTAGACTCTACAGGCAAAGTCTTACTTCTCACTAAATTTATGCATATATAAGAATGCGTTGATCTCGGATCTATTAATTCAATCACAGAAGTATCATAAAGATTGAAAGTACCAGTAAAAACATCTGGAGATGAAGCTTCTTCGCGTGAACGAATAGCATAGGCTCTAGTAGGTGCGCGAGCCTTAGATCTAACAGTCATATCTTTAGTTCCCCTCTGGCTACCACTCACATTACCCGTATTTCTAAGTAGTCTGCCTCGAGTTGTATTGCCACTCAGCCTCAGTTTTTGCACAATCTCTTGCTCTACAAACTCAGGACATTCACAGATAAAATGATCGAAGGATCCACATCTAAAGCAAGCTCGATCATTCAATCTACAACTTCCTGGATGTCTTTTACCACAATATTTACACTCGAGTCGATCAGATCGAACATTTCTAACACTTGCAGTAGAACTAGTTGGAGTTTTGAAACTCGAATGCGATCTACTACTATCTTTACTCGAATGTCCCACATTAACCTTTGGATGGTTATAATCATCTCGAAATTTCTTTGACGCGGACTGAAATGATTTACTCGATGATTTATTTTGCACCTCTCTAGCTTCTGAATTGGCTTTTCTTTTTTCTTTCTCGAGTTCTTCAGCTTTACATGCTTGTTCAACAAGTACTACAAATTCTTTTATTTCTAGAATTCCGACTAACAAACAAATGTCTTCATTTAAGTCGTCTTCAAACTTTTTACACATTATTGCTTCAGTCGAGACACATTCTCATGCATCCTGGTTCAATCTCACGAATTCTCGCTCGTATTCTGTAACAGACATACGCCATGTTTCAACTCAAGGAACTCTTTGCATTTCTAATCAATAAATCTCTGACTGATGTATTTCTTTCTAAACTCAGTCTGAAAGAACTCCCAATTGACTCACTCTTTCGGAACCTCTGATATTAACGTTTTCCACCAATGATACACCATATCTCTTAGAAGCAAAATATCACATTTAAAACATTCTTCGAGAGTACATGACATTTCGTCGAACACCCATATTGTATTCTCGAGCCAAAACTCAGCTCTCTCAGCATCATCATCAGTAGTAGCTCAAAATTCTTTAGCCCCATTTTTTGTAATCTTATCAACAGGAGGCTTATTGAACTGAATCGGATTATCTTGTGGCATGAGAGGGACTTGTAGAGGATTAGGCAGGGGTGAAGGTTGTGGCACAGCCGAATTGGTTCTAATATACTGAGTGAACCAATCATTCATCATTTGGTAAAAGGCTTGCTTAGCCTCTCCCTCGTGGCTACTAGTAGCAGGTCTAGAATCAGATGGCGTTGTCCCTTAAGCAGGAGCAGGCGCATTAGTTTTAATATCGTCAGCTACAGCCCATTTGGGATCCATTTAAGATATAAAAACACATTTTCATTGTCACGAATCATCGCACTATCGCAGATTACAAATATGACACGTATAGCTAAACTCACATACGCTACGTTAGTCCTAGAATTGACTAAACCGTAGCTCTGATACCAACTAAATGTAACACCCCTAACCCGTATTCGTCGCTGGACTAGGGTTAGGAGGCATTACGAGACATATTGGAACATTTAATAATAAATTCACAAATATCTTTCACATAGCATAGTATTATAGTCAAACATCATTTCAAAGTCCCTTTCTTAGGTCAACGAGACCTTAAACATGCTTTAGGAAGGGGTCCGGACTAAACTGAGCACATACAAAATTTCTTAGAAACTTAACAAATTTTCAAAGTTACAAAGGTCAAACGCTCGTGTGAACAGGCTATGTGCCTCACACGGCATTAGACACGTCCATGTCTCTAGGCCATGGCGAAACAGGGCATAAATACTGACTTGTCCCACACGCCAGAGACACGCCCGTGTCTCTACCCGTATGGACAAAAATAGGCTATTTACAAAGCAAATATGCCACCCAATTTGAGTTCTCCCTACAAGCATCAATTACATCACAATTTCAATCAATTTGAATCCCAAATCATACATCATTCATGTCATATAATCATTAACCTATTTTATGCCTATAATCTATACCAAATCATGCCAAATCATAAACCAAAGTCATACCAAAATATATGTTTCATAATCACAATTTACTTCATTCAATCTCATGCCATAATCTTACTAATTCCTAAAATCTTACCAAAATGACCAATTCTCTTTGGCCATCCATGAACACATCATATTGGCAATATTGTATCACATAGTTTATACTCAAAAGTCATTCATAAACACATTCAAAACCAAGCCATATCACATGGCTAGATATACACATCTCAAAACATATACAAATACTTCTAGCTTATACATGCCATACTTCATTATTCACATTTACAAAAGGTACCAAAATAGAGTTTGATAGTATGGTGATGATCCTTGATGATCTCTGAGATTTCGGTAGCTTCGATGATCTATAAAACAATGCAAACACACACAAAGTAAGCTTTCAAAAGTTTAGCAAGCCCTATACAAATAAACATATCACATATCACCATTATAAACCAATTCATTCATATGAATCATGGCATAACACAATAGCAAGTTCACATGTCCCATTTAGGTTACATGTCAAAGATCATATTCATACTCACCTTTCATTGCTAAATTCCATATACATTTCATACTTACCTGAGTTGGATATTCATTCACATTTTCATTCCATTCTCGATATTGCCTGTTGAACCAAACAGAATTAAATAGGATACGCGGATAGCTCGAAAAGCTTGTACAATGCCAACATCCTAGACATGGTCTTACACGTAATCAAATATTAATGCCACTGTCCTAGACAGGGTTTTACACGAAATCAAATACGATGCTGATGTCCTAGACATGGTCTTACACGTAAGTCTCAAATAGATGACAACATCCCAGATGTGGTCTTACATGAAATCACATATAGGAATCCTATGTCATGACATATGTATCCTAACTATTCCTATGGCTGGGCTTTTCGGACGTCATCACATTATTGAAACTTTCTCGGATTTCACGTATTCATCTTCCATATTCATCCATCACAATTCAAACACATATAAGCATAAATTAATCAACTCAAGTACATTTATTAGTATATCGACTTACCTTGTATGGAAATTAACAGAGTTAATCGACTACTGGATCACTTTTGACTTTCCTCGATCTAATTTCATTTTCTTTGGTTCTTGATCTATATACACTTCACCAAATCATTCAATTCAATCTATTTACACATATTTAGGGTATTTTACATATTAGTTCACACATTTTCACATTTTAACACTTTCGTCTTTAATTCACAAAACCACAAAATATGCATAATTTCATTACACACATGCCTAGCTGAATTTTCATTTAGTTTATATAAGCCCATATATTTCATTTATTTCACAAGTTAGCCCAAAATACTCAAATTCATTAAAAATCCCAATACAGAACATAGTAATCCAACACATAATTTTCATTTTTCATCAACTATCATCACAAAGCTCACAAAAGCATCAATGGCATAATTCAAAATCATAATCAAATTCAGAAATTGAGACATGGGCTTGATAGAATACAAAGCAACTATATGAAAAAACGTAGAAATTATCAAAAACCGAACAAAAACGGACATTTAATCAAACTTGGAAGTAGCCAAATATCAAAACATATGAGCCCTAGCTTTTCTTTCTTCAATTTCGGTAAATATGATGATAAAATTAGCTAATTTCTAACTTTGTTTTATTTAAGCTATATTATTAACTAGTTTACTATTTTACCCTTGCATTATAACATTAAAAATCCATTAACTCATGTCTTACTTTGTCCATACATAATTTCAATGGTCCAATTAATTCTTAAAGACCTCACATTTCATAAGACACATCAATTGGACACTTATTCATGTAGCACACAACTTTTTCTTTTTTTTGCGATTAAGTCCTTTTTCATAAATTGGCACACAAACGATCAAATTTTTATACGAAAGTTTCACACATATTAATTCACATATTATAAGCACAAAAATAATATTAAAATATTTTTCTCTTGGATTTGTGGTCCCAAAACCACTATTCCTACTAGGTCTAAACCGAGCTGTTACACAGTTACTATACGCCCAAATGTATATACCAAAATAAGCAATTGGGCGGATCACAAATCGCCAAATAGACTATTTTACTACTATATGCCTGAATCTTAAACCCGCCAAACTACGACGTTATATGTTCATCGGATCTGAGGTTTCCTACGCTATGTAAGGAAGTTATTTATATCCTATGGTTTCTGCCAAATCCAAGTGTAACACCCCTAACCCGTATCCGTCACCGGATTAGAGTTAAAGAGCATTACCGAACAAATAAAACACTTAAATGTACTTTTCATACATAGTCATAATTATAACATGAATTAACCATTCACATACATATATTAGTAATAATTTGGGACTAAATTGGAGACATTTGGAAAGTTTAGGAAAAAGTTGCAAAATTTTGACTAAAAAGGTCAAACGGGCATGTGGCGAGGTCGTGTGACTCACACGGCAGAGACACACACTTGTGTCTTAGGTCGTGTAACATTTGAAATAGGGACACACAGCCGTGTCCCAACCTTTGTCCTCACCCGTGTAACTCTTGAAATAGCCCCACATGCCTGTGTACCAGGCTATGTGCTAGGTCGTGTAACATCCTGACTTGCATGCAATAGAACCTACAGGGGACACATGGCCATCTAGCCAGGTCGTCTGTCACACACGGCTGAGACACACGCCCGTATCTCAGGCCGTGTTGACATGAACTTGCTTAAATATCAAGCCATTTCTAACTCTAAAACATACATGCACCTAACAACATTTTTGTACACCCAATCAAGACATCAACCTTACCAAAACTTGTATATAATGACCAATTCAATAGTCCTAAACCAATCAACCATAGACATCTATTCAATACCATTTCAAAACATACCATATCTTGACCATATTGAAACCAATTCATCACATATCATTTTAATCATTCAAACATGCATCAAAACTTAATCATATGAACACTTACTAATAAGGCATCAAAAGTACCAAACCAAGTAACTTATACAAACCAAAACATCGAACAAACATTCAAGTAAACATCATTATAAGCCCACCTATACATGCCATTATAACCCTTTGCCAAAATGCTCAAAACTATCAAATTAACTGTTGGATAGTATGATAAGTGTCTGACGAGCTTCCAACCAAAATCAAACCTTCCAATTATCTACAGGAAAAGAAAACAACTAACGTAAGCAATAATGCCTAGTAAGTTAGTAAAAAGGCAATTTAACTACTGACATATTAGAATGTACAAGTAAGCATAATTTTTATTATACTTTAAGCTAAGTTTCATTTTTTATTCACTACACCTCTCATGGATAATTGGTGTAGCCTTGCATATACATGTATATATATTTTTCCTTATAAGCATTTCATATAACCACTTTACTTAAACATTTCTTATTACCATAACGCTTTTACATTTAACATATAATCATTCTATAATTCATCATTTGTTTCAAACTTCCCTATAAACGTATCATCCCGGAATCACTTACTTTCACTAAACAAGGTGAAAGCCAAATAAATTAATTAATCATACTATTATTCATTTACGAAGCACTTATAGGATTAGTATTGAAAATGATTCATCGTATGCTTCTTGTACTATAATAATTAAATCCAAACTCATACATATATGTATATAAACATATATATTAAATCAAATAAACATCAATATAACGATACTCATATATGATAAAGTAACTCATTGAACATTGAAGATTTAACGTTTACTAATATCTTGACTATACATTAACCTTTAACTTTAAAATAATTTTGTAAACTCCATTCACATTTAGCCCGATAAACTAGTAACTTGACTCAAATACTCGAGAAACTACATCACACTAGAGGCAGCATAGATGTATAATAGGGCCACCGAAGTGCAGACAAGGGCACAAATGTGCAAATAAGGGCACCGTAGTGTGAACAGGGACACCAAAGTGTATACAGGGGCACCGTAGTGTGAACAGGGACACTAAAGTGTATACAGGGGCACCGAAGTGAAAATCCCGTACAAGCGTGAATTTTAACCCAATTGGCATGTCAATTGTATCCTAATTGCAACACCCCTCACCCGTATTCAATGCCGGAATAGTGTTACGGAGCATTACCAGACTAGAAACACATATAACTATACTATTTTCATACATTCGATTAAATCATACAATCAACATTCAATTCCAATCAATTTGTCCCTTATTATAACCTACGAGGCCTTAAACATGCTTCAAAAGTGGTTCGGGACTAAATCGATAACATATGAAAATTTTGGAAACCTAGGAAAATTTCAAACATACAGGGAACACACGCCTGTGTGAACAGGCCATGTGCCTCACATGGCTAGTAGACAAGCTTGTGTCTTAGACCGTGTGGAAACAGTGCATACATACTGACTTGCATCACACGGCTGAAGAAACGCCCGTGTGCCAGGCGTTGGGAAAACTGGAGAATATACTGACTTATACAACACGGCCAAGTCACACGCCTATGTGCTAGGCCGTGTGCCAATTATGGGGTATACTGACTTGTACCACACAGCCGGTCACATGCCCGTGTGTGAGACCGTGTGGAGCATACTGACTTTATTTTAATTCAACACCAGGGGACACATAGCCATGTAACATATAATCGTGTGTCACACACGGTCGAGACACACGCCCGTGTCTCTACTCATATGGACAAAAATAGGCTATTTGCAAAGCCATTTTGCCACCTTATTTTCACATTCATGCACAAGCATAAAATTTCATCCATTCATAACTCAATAGGCAGCCATTCCAATACATTTTATACATATATGATACCAATTCAACATAGTATTCAAATACCTAATTAACATCATGCATTTCCTAATCATATGCCAACCACATATGAAGATAACATTTGCATAATTCCATTCCATCTACTACTTATCAAACATGCCATAATTAAACACTTATATACAACCACAACATTATACCAAATTTAGCCAAATCACATGGCTTAGACTTATACCACAGAATGTACCAAAAATTCATTATCTCAAGTAACAATACTTATCATCTTTAATACTAGCCTATACAAGCCAGATTTATACATATCCACAATTTCAAAAGTACCAATCGGCAACTGGATAGTGTGATGCGTAACTTCGACTTGTTCAAAATGAGCGAGCTATTGAATCTCTATAAAACATGGATAAAGAAACAAAGTAAGATTTATAGCTTAGTAAGCCCGTATAATTCAGAATTAACTTACCATTTATACAATTAAGGCAATAAACAAGGTATACTCAATTCAATTTCCAAATGCCTAAACACAAACATTCATCAACAAGTTAGCCATATAATTACATGTAACCATCTATTATTTTAATTCAATACTCAATACATTGCATTATACCAAATTCATATATCATGTACAACATTAGTAACATTTCATTCTCCATCATATAAACAATAATCCATTTGCAAACAACAGCTCATCCATATAAACAGTATTTATTCCTGTTGAACCTACTGGAATATCAAGGGATACTCGGGTAATATACATTACGAATAAATCAATAATCCATCAATTTGTTATCATTTTTTGCTCTTTTGAGCTATGAACAGTAAGCTCCTCCTAAGCTAATGGACAATATGCTCTATTGAGCTGAAACTGTAAGCTTTGACGAGCTAAAAATAGTAAGCTTTTATGAGCTAAAACAGTAAGCTCCAACGAGATGAAAACAGTAAGCTCTTACGAGCTGATATATCGGTAAGCTCATTCGAGCTGCGGTGAGTCTGCAACACATGCAGGATCTTGACTAAAACGGTAACCCTAGTGATATGTCACTCGTATCCTACGAATTCATACTATTCAAACGGGGCTCGGCAACTATCAATCTATATCAATAAGGCATTCATTTTCCAAGTATATCAATTAATCAATTATATACATACATTTCAAATAATTACAAGTATTTAAAAGTTTGATTCTAATTATACAAACTTACCTTGTATAGCTCGGATAAAAATATTAGCTATTCGTCCACTTTTCTTTTTCCCCAATCTAATTTTGATCTCGGCTTATCTTGATCTATATATTATCAAATTTAGTACATTCAATATTCAATCTATTCAATTTAGCCCATAATTCATATTTTGGCAAATTTACACAGTTGCCCCTAAACTTTCACCCTTTTTACAATTTAGTCCTTATCACATAAAATTGCAAATTCATGCAATTTAGTACAACACCCTGCTTAGCCGAATTTTAATGGAGTCCCTAGCAGCACATATCTTTTATTTATTCACACTTTTACCCACCTGACTTTACAATTTCTCAATTTAATCCCTTTTTGACATTTTTTTCAAAAATCAATTTACAAAACTAGTTTAACTATCAATAAACCTTCATAATCTATCATTAACTATCAGCTTACTCAAGCATTCAACAATAGAAACATCTTAAATCTTTAGCAATTTCAAAATCTAAGGTACGGGCTACCTAGAATACTAAGCAACAATATCAAAAACGTAAAAATCATTAAAAACTGAGCTAAAATGAACTTACAATTAAGCTTCAATGTGACTGAATCTTCAAGGTGTTTCAATGGCTTTTCTAAGTCCTAAATGTTTGGCTATCAAGATGATAATGAAGCCAAATTGTTATGTTTTATTATTATTTCATAATTAATAACTAATTTACTATAATAACCTTAAATATACATCATTTAAGACACTTAAAATGTGTGTGTCCATATATGTCCACTAAGGTTTCAAGTGTTTTAATTACCATTTAAGGCCATCATATTTAAAAGCCAAAGCTATTAGACACCTTTAACTAATAGAACATGCATTTTACATTTTACATTTTACGCGATTTAGTCCTTTTTCTCGAATTAAGCATTCAAACAGTAAAATTTCTTTACGAAACTTTCACACAATAATTCTATCATGATGTAAAATTAAATAAAATAATAAAATAATATTTTGACCTTGGATTGGTGTTCCTAAAACCACTATTTCGATTTGACTCAAAAACTGGCTATTACAACTCTCCCTCCCTTAGAGATTTTCGTCCCCGAAAATCTTACTAGTGAATAGGTTAGGGTACTATTTTCATATAGCTTCCTCAGGTTCCCATATAGCTTCCTCAATCCCATGTTTATGCCAAAGAACCTTCACTAGGGCTATGCATTTATTTCTCAATTCTTTGATTTCACGAGCTAAAATCCTAATCGGTTCTTCACTATACATCAAACCAGCCTGTATCTCAACATCTACCGGAGAAATCACATGTGACGATCGGATCTATATCGATGTAGCATAGAAACATGAAAGACATTATGAATCTTTTCAAGTTTTGATGGTAAAGCTAGTCGAAATGCTACAGGCCCTTATTCTCTCAATGATCTCATGCGGTCTGATAAATTGCAGACCCAGCTTTCCTTCACAGCCGAATCGAAGAACCTTTTTCCACGGTGACACCTTTAGAAAAACTCGGTCCCCGACCTGACATTCAATTTCTCTACGTTTCAAATTCGCGTATGATTTCTGTCAATCTAAAGCTTCTTTCAAACTGTCGTGAATCGTTTTCACTCTTTCCTCAGTTTCTCTGATCAGTTCAACCCCATGAATCTTTTTGTCACTTGATTCAGTCTAGTGTAGTAGAATTCGACATTTGCAACCATATAAAGCTTCGTACGGTGCTATTTTTTTACTCGTTTGGAAACTGTTGTTATACACGAATTCAACCAAGGTAAGTATTTTTTCCAACTGCTATCAAATTCTAAAATACAACATCTCAACATGTCTTCGAGAATCTGAATAACTCTCTCGGTCTGACCATCAGTTTGAGGATGAAAAGTAGTATGAAATTCAATTTCGTACCTAGAGCTTCTTGCAATTTCTTCCAGAATCGTGACGTAAATCTCGGATCTCTATAAAAAATAATAGATAGTGGTACTCTGTGCAACCAAACAATCTCATAAATGTACAATTCATCTAATCTGTCAAGTGAGTAATCTATACGTATCAGTATGAAATGAGCAGATTTCGTTAATCGATCAACAATAACCCAGATGTGTCTTTCTTTTTCAGAGTTAAGGGCAATCCCGACACAAAATCCATTGTAACTCTATCCTATTTCCACTCAGGAATCATCACAAGTTGCAGTAAACCCGATGGTACTTGATGTTTAGCTTTGACTTGCTGACAAATCAAACATTTAGAAACAAACCCTGATATATCTCTTTTCATGCCTTGCCATCATTAAACTGTTTCAAATCATTGTTGTGACAGTCCTAATTCGACCCTAGTCAGAATGTGGTTTCGAGGCCACAAGACCGAGTCCCAAAATTTATTTAAAAATTTGGTTGCATATCCTCTATGAGTATTAGTGCATGTGTGAAAATTTGATGTTTTAATTTAGACTTATGAATGTGAATTTCATGTGATTGACTTAGTTGAGAACTTAAGAAAATATGATAGGGGATATGTAAGGACCAAATAATAACAAAGTGAGGAAACTTGGGTTTGCATGTCAAATTGCCCAAAACCCAAGTAGTGGCACCCAAGCCATGATGCCCATCCACTAGGTTGAATTTCAATGCAATTCTTTTATTAGTTAGCAATTAAAATAAATTAAAGAAAGGAATTAAAAAGAAAAGATGAATAAAATAAGGAAGGAAGAGGAGTATTCATCTTCTTTCTTTTCTTGCAATTGCCGTGAGTTAGGAGAAGGAAAGAAGAAATGCTCTGACATTCTACCAACTCAAAGGGGTTGATTAAGGTAGGATTTATGTTACTTTTACTAAATTCTTGTGAAAATCTAGTTAGTAGCCAATGTCTTATTACAACCCATATGTTAATTTTCTACCTAAAAGGGTACTTAGATGGCATATGGTTAGGAAGAGGTAAATGCTAAGTGTATGGTGCTTTTGATGTTGTGAATGGAAGTAGTGGAAAAGTAAAAGAAAATTTATGTAGAAATGTGGTATATGTGGATTTATAGGATGTTACAAATAGATGTGAAGCCATGCTAGATTAGGAAAAATTCGGTCAAGTGTTCATGAGATGAAATTTTGTGTTTAGGTGAATTAAAGATGATAGTATAGTTGATATCATATATATATGTATGCATATTCGGCCATCAAATTAAGAGCATAGGTGATGTTGAGTCTAAGCTTTGCACATTCGGCCATATATATATATGCATGTGTGATTGGATTATTGATAGTAGGGTGATAGCATATGGTTATTAGCCGAATAGCTCAAAAACATATGGTAGGAAGATAAGAATTAGTCATGTATCTCCTATGATATGAAATCATTAATATTTTGATATAAATATTTAGCAAGACGGTTAAACTAGTTAATTTATTGATTAAGCTCAAGAAGTTAAAGGAGGAGAATCAAGCAAAGGCAAAGGAAAAAACATCGAGTAGCCGAGTTGGAACCGTTTTACCCAACACAAGGTAAGTTATTAAGCATATATTTTGTATTGATTTAAATAATCATAATACTTATGTACTTATGCGAATGGGATGATATATAAATGCATGTAGTGACAAAATTATCGATTGTAAAAAGAAGTGAGATGTATTGAGTTGTTGATTTCGGCACTAAGTGTGCGGGTATAAACATTTACGATAATGAGATTGGCACTAAGTGTGCGAGTTTAATTGTATAGCACTAAGTGTGCGAGTTTGACTATTAAGCACTAAGTGTGCGGACTTACTATAAATTTTCGAATAATTATTAACGTTAAGTGTGCGACTTTATCGAGTAAATCATGGACAGCGGAATGAGTAGATATTTTGAGTTCATAAGGAATAGACGTTATGTTTATATTTGGGCCCGAGCTTGGTAAGTCTTGAACCTATGTGGTGATTATATTTGAAGTTAGGAACATAAGATTATTGTGGAATAGATGAAATGCTATTATTAGTATAATCTAAACGAAAATAAAATGATGTGTGGAAATGCATCAAATATCATATCGAATATCATACGAGATGTCAATGGAGGCTTGGCTAGTTGAGAGCATGTAATGATAAATGTGCGTGAAATTATAGCATAGTCGGTATGGATGGAGTACCTAATCTTGCATTATTTGTTTTCTTTTATGATATTTTATAAATGGACAGTAGTGTAATGCTTATGACTTACTGAGTTATATACTCATTCGGTGTGTTTATTTGTCACTTATTTAGGTTCCTTTGATCCATTTTTGTGTGCTCGGGACCATCGTCGAAGTCATCACACCAGCTTGCAACTTTTTGGTATCTTCTTCTTAGTTGGTCTAAGAGAACATTTCGGCATGTATAGGCTATTATGTTTTGTTTGAACTTTGGTATGTATACTTTTAGCCATGCGAAAATGGCATAAATGTTAAGTTGGATTTGGTCTTATGATACTTAGTTATAAGCAATAGTTAAAGTCTATTTGATTATTATGCCGTTTGTCATGGCTAATCATTTCCGGTGTTACACTCACGATATGGTTATTGAGTAGTAAGGAAATGCTTGGTAATGATTAGCCTTTGGTATGGCTAGTCATGATCATACTTGGTGATATGTTTATTAAATTACTCTAATAGGTAAAATTTACTCTAATAATAGATGCAAACAGCAGTAGTGATGTGAAATTGAAAAATCACTAAAAATAGTAGAAATGGAATTAAATAATGAATAAATTATGTAATCGAATCTTGATGAGTCTATTTTCACATGAAAGAAGTAAAACAAGAATATGAGCTATATTGTATGAGATATTTAAAATTTCGTGAAACAAGGTCAGAACGATTTCTGGATCCCCTGTTCCGAATTTGGAAATTCACCATAATTTCTAAAAAGATAATTAGAAGTCATAACTTATATGTAAAGATTCCTTATTGAGTCTAGTTTTATTAGGGACAAACAGCATAGTCATTGAATCTCTGTACAGAGAGATATATGGTTCGTAATACACAGAGGTCAGAGTAGTCAAACCTTGAAACAGGGGAGAATTTAACTAATAAACTGTATTAATTGGACAGACCAAAAATTGTGGAAAATTTTAGTAGATAGATATATGAGTCTAGTTTCAGGAAAAATTTTCAGAATTAAATTTCGAGTTTCAGAACTCAAGATACGAATTTTTAAGTGACTATAACGCAAATTGACAGTTTATCTGGGAGTTTTAAAATAAATTGTTTGAGCTGTATAAGTGATGAATTAAGCCAGATTACACCTCGTGTTCGATCCCGGCGACGGCCACGGTTTCGGGGTGTTACAGTTGTACATTTTGGTACTTCCCGGATGAACAGATAAGCAACTATGGTGTGCTTCATGCAAAATCTTCTGAATGAGTTCTGAATTTCTCAGTATGCAAATTCTATTCCAAAACCTTAAACAATCATTAGTCCCAATCTGAAACTCTAAATTAGGGATATTCTCACATTGAATTCGTTTAACTTACAATTCACGGTTATCTTTCTGAGTTTCATAGATTTGTTGAAGAAATATCGATTTAGCCTTTAATTCAGCTAAAATAGACCCATCATCACAAATCATCAATTGGGTATTCATTGCTCGTAATGCAAACAAAGATTTTCGGCTCAGGGCATCAGCAACAATATTAGTTTTCCTGGGTGATAATCAATCACAAATTCATAATCTTTCAATAACTCGAGCCATCTACGTTGTCACAGATTCAAATCTTTCTGTGACATCAGATATTTTGAGCTTTTGTGATCAGTATAAATGTGGCATTTCTCACTGTACAAGTAATGTCGCCAAATTTTCAATGCGAACACAATTGCAGCCAACTCTAAGTCCTGTGCCGGATAATTCTTTTCATGAGGTTTCAATTGTCAGGAAGCATAAGCTATAAATTCTCCTTCTTCCATCAGAACACATCGCAGACCATTTAATGATGCGTCACTATAAATCACAAATTCTTTCCCCGATTCTAATTGAACCAAAACTGGTGCTTCAGTTAACAGTACTTTCAACTACTCAAAACTTTGCTAACATTATTCCGACCATTCAAATTTCACATCTTTTTGATGCAGTCGTGTCATCGGTGTCACAATCATCGAGAATCTTTTCACAAATCTTCTGTAATAGCCCTCTAAACCCAAAAACTACAGACTTCAGACACATTTCTTGGAGGTTTCCAATCAACAATAGTAGAAATCTTACTCGGGTCAACTCTAATACCATCAGCTGAAACAATATGCCCCAGAAATCCAACCTCACAGAGCCAAAACTCACATTTACTAAACTTTGCAAATAATTGCTTATCACGTAGAGTTTGTAACACAACTCTCAATTGCTCGGTATGTTCACATTCATCTCGCGAATAGATCAAAATGTCATCAATGAATATGAAAACAAATCTATCTAAATACGGTCTAAATTTTCGGTTCATTAAGTCCATAAAAATTGCATGAGTATTAGTTAATCCGAAAGGCATAACCAAGAATTCATAATGTCCATACCTCGTTCTGAACGCAATTTTCGGTACATCCAATTCTTTAACTCCCAACTAGCAATAGCCCGATGTCAAATCAATCTTTGAAAATACTGTAGCCCCTTTCAACTGATCAAATAAATCATCAATCTGTGGTAGAGAGTATTTGTTCTTTACAGTCACTTTATTCAGCTGTCTGTAGTCGATACACATTCTCATCGTGCCATCTTTCTTTTTCACAAACAATACCTATGCACCCCAGGGTAAATAACTCGGTCGTGCAAAACCTCTGTCTGTGAATTCTTACAACTGAGATTTCAACTCTTTTAATTCTATTGGAGCCATTCTGTACGGAGCTATCAATATCAGTGTTGTTCCCAGTACTAATTCAATACCAAATTTTACTTCTCTTATCGGTGGCAAGCCTGGTAATTCTTCTGGAAGTACATCTGAAAACTCACAAACAACAAGTACTTATTCAATATTTGGTTCAGACACCTTAGTATCTAATACATATGCAAAATATGCATCATTCCCTTTTTCATATATTTCTGAGCTAACATCGACGATATCACAGTAGGTAATTCACTCAAATCATCAAACTCAATCCGCAGAATTTCACCGTTTTGACATTTCAATTCAATGATCTTTCATCTACAATTCACTACAGCATCATGTATAGTTAGCCAGTCCATACCCAGAATCACATCAAACTCATCGAATGGTAAAAGCATCAAGTCAGCCCAAAAATAGTAACCCCAAGTCATCAAAGGACAATTCTTACAAATTTTATCAACTAAAATAGACTTGCCTAAGGGGTTCATACTTTAATCATGAACTCTGTAGACTCGACATGTAAACTCTTTTTAAATGCTAAATTCATACAGATAAATGAATGGGTTGATCTAGGATCTATCAACGCAACTGTATAAGTATCAAAAAGAGATAAAGTACCGATAATAATGTCTGGCGATGATGCCTCCTCCCCGTACACGAATAGCATAAGCTCTGACAGGTGCTCGTGCCTCAAATCTCATAGTAGAATCTCTCATAGCACCTCAGTTACGACTTGTATTTCTAGTGTTTCGGGGTGGTCTCCCTCTAGTAGTCGTATTACTTATTTTCACCAGTTGATCTCTTTCAGCTGTAAACTTTTCTGGACAATCCCGGAGATAATGATCAAGAGATCCACATTTAAAATAAGCTCCGCTCACTAATCTACATTCACCGTAATGTCGTTTATTGTAGTGCTTACATTTAGTTCCAACATTTCTAACACTACCCACACTGGCAACAGATATCGTCTGAGGTTTAGAACTGAAATGTCTCGCATCTCTATCTCTGATCGAAATCCCCGTGGAAGCAATAGAACAAGGATGACATTCTTTAGATTTCTTTGATGCTGACTGGTATGATTTGCCCGCAAATCTTTTTCTAAAGTCTCTAGCCTTAAAATCGGCCTTTCTTTTCTCTTTGCAAAGCTCTTTGGCTTTACAAGCTCTGTCAAATAAAACGACAAACTCTTTAGCTCAAGAATCCCAACTAATAGTCCAATTTCTTCATTCAATCCATCCTCGAACCTTTTACACATTATAGCTCTAGAAGAAACACATTCACGAGGATATTAGCTGAGTCGTACAAACTCTCTTTCATATTCTGTTACCAACATCCGGCCCTGTTTCAGTTCAAGAATTTTTTTTCTTTTCTGATCAATGAACCTTTGGCTGATGTATTTCTTTCTAAATTCAACTTGAAAGAACTCCCAAGTAACCCTTTCTCGCGGAACTATTGATATCAAGATATTCCACCACTGATACACAATGTCTCTCAACAGTGATACAACACATTTTAAACATTCTTCAAGTGTGCATGACAGTTCATCAAATACCCGAATCGTGTTCTCAAGCCAAAACTCGACTGTCTCAGGGTCATCGTTAACAGTGGCTCTGAATTACTCACCATCATGTTTTCATATCTTGTCAACAAGTAGTTTATTCAATCGCAATGGATCCATACCTTAAGGAATTACAGGGATTGGGGGTGGAGGTTGCTGAACAGTCGGGTCCATATGAATGTACCATGTGAACCACTCGTTTATTATTTGAAAGAAGGCTTCTTTAGCCTCACCCTCGTGATGACTAGACATAGGTCTAGATTCATAAGGCGTTATCCCTTGAGTAGGAGCTAGCGTGTTACTTTCTACATCATCTGCTACAGCTCGTTCGAGATCTATTACTATATAAAAACACATTTGAAAATATCAGGAGTCATCACACTATCACAGTTTTATATATGGCATGTATAGCTAGACTCACATATGCTATGTTAGTCCTAGAATCGACTAAACCATAGCTCTGATACCAATAAATATAACACCCCTCACCCGTATTCAATGTTGAAATAGGGTTACAGAGCATTACCGGATAGAAACACATATAATTGTACTATTTTCATACATTCAATTAATCATACAATCAACATTCAATTCCAATCAATTTGTCCCTTATAATAGCCTACGAGGCCTTAAACATGCTTTAAAAGTGGTTCGAGACTAAAATTATAACATATGAAAATTTTTGAAACTTAGGAAAATTTCAAACATACAGGGACCACACGCCCGTGTGAACAAGCCGTGTGTCTCACATGGCTAGTAGACGTACCCGTGTCTTAGACTGTGTGGAAACAAGGCATACATACTGACTTGCATCACATGGCTGAAGGCACGCCCGTGTTCTAGGTTATGTTAAAACTGTAGAGTATACTGCCTTATACAACAGGCCAAGTCACACGCCCGTGTGCTAGGCCATGTGCCAATTAGAGGGGAATATTGACTTGTACCACACGACCGATCACACGTCCGTGTGTGAGACCATGTGGAGCATACTGACTTTGTTTTAATTCAACACCAGGGGACACATGGTCGTGTAACATAACCGTGTGTGTAACACCCCTAACCCGTAACCGTTATCGGATTAGGGTTACAAGGCATTACTAGACAGACAGAACATTTCAGACCAATTCAGAATCACGGATATCACATAACATTAGTACTTAGGCAATCATCAACAATTCATCCCTTATGATGGTCTATGAAACCTAAAACATACTTTTAAGGACAGTCAAGACTAAACAAAATACATTCATAAATTTCAGAACTTAGAAAATTTTTTAATTCTGCCTAGGTCACACACCCGTGTGACCAGGCCGTGTGCCTCACACAGGCACCAGACACGCCCATGTGAACCAACTGTGCCAAAACAAGGCATACATCTGACTTTCACCTACAGCCAATAAACACGCCCTTGTGCCATGGTCGTGTGATACTTAGCTACCTACTGACTTGAGCCCACGGCCATATGACACGCCCATGTGTCTTAACCGTGTGATCTTAAGAGGTTACTTCTTTGCATACATGGCCACAAGGCACGCCCGTGTTCCCTGACCGTGTGGTACAATGCAGGCTTGGTTTAAGTCAACTTGCCACCCCTTTTTGAGTCATTCCTACAAGAAATATTAAACAACATTTATACTAAAATTTTCAGCCAATTCCATGCTCAACACATGCTTCATTATAACTAAATCATCACCATTCAATAACATATCCAAATCCATACCAAAACAGATTAAAATTCTTATTACAACAACATGCCAAAATGCTTATTTCATAGCTCACTTATAGCACCTTCTAACTCATGCTTAAACTTACCATTTCCTCAACTTGACATATTTCAAAATGACCACCACATACAAGGTTATATAACCATTACAAGCATACACAATTTGGCATCACAATTCATTTACCAAAACTAAGCACAAACATACCATTTGCTAGCCAACTCTCATGGCATAACATATATGCATATCAAAGCTTAAATACATTGATATTCTAGCCTATACATGCCATAATTAAAAATATTTACCCTTTCAAGGTACCAAAATGAATTTGATAATATGATGATGATCCTTGACAGTCCCCGAGCTTGTAGTAGCTTCGATATCTATGAAACAATGTAAACACACATAAGGTAAGCTTTCAAAAGCTTAGTAAGCTCGTACTATTATATTCATCAATAGTATATAAAACATAAAACATCAACACATAAGTATTTACAAATTCTCAATCATCTATCTAATCTATACCAGCCCAATCTATATGTTCATAACAATTCAATGAACTTCACCTAGATAATATCATCTACCACAAAGGTATCATACATACCTGGTTCTTCCCATACTTACTCACTTTCATTTTAACCTCTTATTTGAGTATTTCAAGACTTTGGGTAAATTATTCATACTTTAACATCAGCACACTTAGTGCTGTAAAGGTTAGCCAAAGCTAAAATGATTCCACACACTTAGTGCCATCTCAACTAGCCGAAACTAAGTCGGTATTGCACACTTAGTGCCTTTAATAGCCGAAGCTAGTTTAAATCGCACACTTAGTGCCAAGGCTTTCAATTCATCATTATATCATCCAATTCAATTATATACAACCCATGTTTAATAAAGGCATCAAAACTTACTTAACATCATATTTTAAGTATGAACTTACCTCGTACTCGAAATTTGTCGACTCGGACTGTTTATTCTACAATCTTCGATTTCCCTTGGTCTAAGTCTGAATTCCTCTTTTCTTGATCTAAATGTATTCAAAATTAACCCTTTTATTGACCAAAATATGTACACAATTAGGGCATTTTGCAAACTAGCCCTCACATTTTCACATTTGACACTCTAGTCCCTATTTCACAAAATCACAAAACGCACATAATTTGCATATACACAAGCTTAGCCGAATTCTCCTAGTACTCATACTAGTCCACACATTTCATTTATTTCACATTTTAGTCCCTCAAAATAATATTTTCACAATTTAGCCCAAATTACTCAATTTCATCAAAAATCCAAAAACAAAACATTTAAACCCAACATCAAGCTTCCATAATTTATCAACTAACATCACAAAGCTCACATTTTCATCAATGGCACATTTCAAAATCATCACCAAAATCGTAAATTGAAGCATAGGTTCGATAGTATCCGAAGCAACGATTACAAAAACATAAAAATTATCAAAAACTGAGCAAAACACATACCTAATTCACCAATTCAAAGTGCCAAACCCTAAGTGAGCTTTCTCTTTTTTTTTTCTTTGTATTTTCGGTGGAATAGCATGAACAAATGGCTAATTTCATGCTTTTGTTTTATTTTAATTACTTAATAAAAATTTTCCCATTTTGCCCTTTTATAAACAATTATAAAACCTTTTAATGAATGGTTGTTTTAGTCCATTAACATTCCCAATGGACAAATAACAACATAAGGACCCTTACTTTAGAAATACAACTCAAATAGGCACTTTAACATCTAGCACACAGCTTTTACATTTTACGCAATTAGGTCCCTTTTGCAAATTAAGCATATAAACAGTTAAATTTTCACACGAGACTTTCACACATGTCAATTCACTTATAATAGGTACGAAAAATAATATTAAAATATTTTTCTAACTCAGATATGTGGTCTCAAAACCACTATTCTAACTAGGTCAAAACCGGGTTGTTACAATTCTCCCATTTAGGGATGTTCATCCCTAAAAATCTTACCGTTAAACATAATTAGATATTGTTGTCTCATAGAATCCTCAGGCTCCCAGGTAGCCTCTTCAATGCCATGTCGATGCCATAATACTTTTACTAATGGAATTTTCTTATTTCGCAACTATTTAGCCTCGCGAGCTAAAACACAGATCGACTTTTCTTCGTAAGTCATATCAGGCTGAATTTCAATCTCAGACAATGAAATTACATGCGAAGGATCAGATCTGTATCGTCGAAGCATCGATATGTGAAATACATTATGAATCTTTTCTAGCTCTGGTAGCAACAACAATCTATATGCAACCGGCCCAATACGCTCGATAATTTCATACGGTCCAATGAACCTCAGACTCAATTTTCCTTTTCTACCAAATCGAAGCACTTTTTTCCAGGGAGATACTTTCAAAAATACTTTGTCGCCGCTCTCAAATTCAATGTCTTTTCTTTTCAAATCTGCATATGATTTCTGACGATCAGAAGCTTCTTTCAGACTATCTCGGATCACTTTCACTTTTTGTTCAGTTTCTTTTATCAAATCAACCCCGTGAATCTTAATTTCACTAAGCTCGGTCCAATACAAAGGTGTACAAAATTTGCGACCATATAAAGCTTCATACGGTGCCATTTTAATGCTCGACTGAAAACTGTTATTAAAAGCAAATTCAATCAAAGGTAAGTATTGTTCCCACGTACCTTCAAACTCAAGAATGCAACATCTCAACTTATCCTCGAGTATTTGAATAATCCGCTCAGATTGACCATCCGTTTACGGATGAAAAGTAGTACTAAAATACAATTTAGTACCCAGAGCATCTTACAATTTCTTCCAGAATCGCGATGTAAATCTTGGGTCTCTATCTGACACTAACGACAATGGCACACCATGCAATCTCATGATACTAGAAATGTATATCTCAGCTAATTTATCGAGTGAGTAATCAGATCGAATCGAAATAAAATGAGCTGATTTCATCAAACAATCAACTACAACCCAAAAAGCATCTTTCTTTCTCGGAGACAGGGGCAAACCCGAAACAAAATCCATGTTCACTCAGTCCTATTTCCACTCCGGAATCATAATCGGTTGTAGTAACCCAGATGGCACCTGATATTCAGCTTTAACTTGCTGACAGATTAAACATTTAGAAACAAAATTAGAGATATCTCTTTTCATTCCGGACCATCAATAATGCTGCTTCAGATCATTATACATTTTCGTACTACCTGGATATACAGATAAACAACTACTGTGAGCTTCACTCAGAATCATTTGAATCAACTCTGGATTTGTTGGAATACAAATTCGATCTCTAAATCTCAAACAATCATCTTTATCCACTCTGAAATCTGAATCAGACTTTATATCACACTGAGCTTGTTTAGCCAAAATCTCATTATCAACCTTCTGAACTTCGATAATCTATTGTAAGAACCAAGGTCTCTCTTTTAATTCAGCTAAAACTGAACCATCATCAGACAGAACTAAATGAGCATTCATTGTACACAAAGCAAATAATGATTTTAGACTCAAAGCATCAGCAACAACATTTGCTTTTCCTAGGAATCACAAGTTCATAGTCTTTTAGCAGTTCTAACCATTTTCTCTATCACAGATTTAAGTTTTTCTGAGTCATCAAATACTTCAAACTCTTATGATCTGAATACACGTGACATTTCTCACCGAACAAGTAATGGCGCCAAATCTTTAAGGCAAACACAATTGCAGCTAACTCAAGATCATGTGTCGGATAGTTCTTCTCATGCGGCTTCAACTGTCTCGAAGCATAAGAAATAACTTTTCCTTCTTGCATTAGAACACATCCTAGACCAATCAATGAAGCATCACTATAAATCACAAATTCCTTACCCGATTCAGGTTGTACCAAAATCGGAGCTTCAGTCAATAAAACTTTCAACTGATCAAAGCTATTCTGACACTTTTCAGACTACTCAAACTTCACATCTTTCTGAAGTAGTTTTGTCAACGGAGTCGCAATCATCGAGAAACCTTTTACGAATCTTCTAAATAACCAGCAAGTCCTAGAAAACTACGGACTTCAGAGACATTTCTCGGAGGTTTCCAATCCAAAATAGCTGAAATTTTACTCGGATTAACTCGGATACCAGAGGCTGATACAATATGACCCAAGAACCCAACTTCTCGCAACCAGAACTCACACTTACTGAATTTTGCATACAACTGTTCATCTGTCAAAATCTGTAATACTATTCTCAGATGCTTGGTATGTTCAGATTCATCAAGTGAATAAATCAATATGTCATCAATGAATACTACAACAATTTGATCTAAATACGATCTGAAAATTCTATTCATCAAATCCATAAAGATAGCAGGTGCGTTAGTAAATCCGAAAGGCATAACTAAAAATTCATAGTGACCGTACCTCGTTCTGAAAGCAGTCTTTCGAATATCTGAGTCTTTCACTCGCAACTGATAATAGCCAGATCTCAAATCTATTTTTGAAAACACAGAAACTCCTTTCAACTGATCAAACAAATCATCAATTCAGGGTAGAGGATACTTATTCTTAACAGTCACCTTGTTCAATTGACGATAATCTATACACATTCTCATCGTACCATCTTTCTTTTTCAAAAACAGAGTACCCCAAGGTGAGAAACTCGGTCTAACAAACCCTCGATCGGTCAACTCTTGCAACTGAGACTTTAATTCTTTTAGTTCTGTCGAAGTCATTTGATATGGAGCTATCAAAATCGATGTAGTACCAGGTACCAATTCTATGCCAAATTCTACTTCTCTAACTAGAGGTAATCCCGAAAGTTCTTTAGGAAACATATCAGGGAACTCACAAACAACAGGCATAGATTCAACTTTCTTTTCTGGCACTCTTAAATCAATCACATATGCAAAATAAGCTTCACAACCCTTTCTCATCATACTCAAAGCTTTCATCGAAGATATCACAGCAGGCAAGCCATCCAAATCACTAGATTCAGTTCTAACTATTTCATCATTCTTGCATCTCAAATAAATAGTTTTTCATTAACAATTCACCACAGCATCATGCAAAGTTAACCAATCCATTCCCAGAATAATATCAAACTCATTAAAAGGTAATAGCATTAGATCAGCTGGAAAACAATTGTCTCGGAACATTAATGGACAATTCTTACAGACTTTATCAACCAGGACACATCTGCCTAGGGGGCTCGAAACTCTAGCTACAAATTCAGTAGACTCTACCGGAAAAGTCTTACTGTTCACTAAATTATGCATTTCACTCAAATATGTGGTCCCGAAACCACTATTCTAACTAGGGTCAAAATCAGACTATTACAGTGTGTCACACACAACCAAGACACACGCCCGTGTGCACAAAAATAGACTATTTGCAAAGCCATTTTGCCACCCTATTTTCACATTCATGCACAAACATAAAATTTCATCAATTCATAACTCAATAGGCAGCCATTCCAATACATTTTATACATATATGATACCAATTCAACATAGTATTCAAATACCTAATTAACATTATGCATTTTCCAATCATATGCCAACAACATATCAAGATAACATTTGCATAATTCCATTCCATCTACTACTTATCAAACATATCATAATTAAACACTTATATAAAACCACAACATTATACTAAATTTAGTCAAATCACACGGCTGAGACTTATACCACAAAATGTACCAAAAATTCATTATTGCAAGTAACCATACTTATCATCTTTAATTGTAACACCCCTAACCCATATCCATTGCCGGACTATATTTAAAAGCATTACCAGACGAATCAGAACATTTAACTTTCATTTCATAATCATCAAAGCATTAGAGATCAACATCAATATAAAGTCGCTTATATAGGTCTTCAAGACCTTAAACATGCGTCAGAAAAGAGTCGGGGCTAAATCAAAGACATACAAAATTTTTCCAAAACTTAAATATTTTTCAAACAAATACATGTCACACAGCCGTGTAATCAAGTCATGTGCCTTACACGGCATTAGACACGCTCGTGTGTCTAGGCTATGTCAAAATATGGCATATATACTTACTTGCTCACACAGCCACAAGATACGCCCGTGTGCCTTGGTCATGGTCAAGACTAACTTGGGCCACACGGCTATTCACACGCCCCTGTGCCTTGGCCCTGTTTGAGTCTAACTTACAATTGTAGGGTACCCCAAGGGACACACGACCGTGTAACATGATCGTGTGTCGCACACGGCTGAGACACACGCCCGTGTCCCTGCCTGTGTAGACAAAAATAGGCCATTTGAATAGCCAATTTTCCACCCCAATTTGGGTAAACCTACAAGCATCAAACCAAGCATAAATGCACAACCATTTCAGCCAATATCTATACCAAACCATACATAATTCATGCTACAACATTACCAATCATTTCAAATCTCAATTCATCAATCAATTAATACCAAAACTTAAACTAAAATCATACCTAAACTAATGATCAATACGTCATTCAATCAAATGCTCCAAACTTGCGAAAACTTCCCAACAATGACCATTTCTTTTGGCCAACCAAAACATACCACAATTTCACATTAGCAACACATATCATATACCATTATCAAACTATAAGTTTAAACACAAACTAGCCATATAACATGGCTAAATATGTACATCACAAAACATAATGTAAACACTTCTAGCCTATACATGCCATACTTCAATATATACATTTTCAAAGTACCAAAATAAGGTTCGATAGTGTGGTGACGATCCTCGACGATCCCCAAGCTCACAGTAGCTTCAATATCTATAAAAATAATGCAAACATACACAAAGTAAGCTTTCAAAAGCTTAGTAAGCCATATACAAATAAACATATCATTCAAAGGAAATAAGTATCATCAAATCATTTATACTTTGTATACCAATACTAACACAAATCTCATATTCAAATATTTACCTTTCATTCTCAAATAGGCTATACAAACTAAACATAACTAAATCTGATATGATTTCATAAAGTTATTCATTCATTTTCTCAGAATGCCTGTTGAACCATTCGAAAACGTAAGGATATACGGATAGCTCAAAGAAGATATACAATGCCAACGTCCCAGATGTGGTCTTACATGTAATCAAACATCGATGCCACTGTCCCAAATAGGGTCTTACACAAAATCAGATACGATGCCGATGTCCCAAACATGGTCTTACATGTAAAACAGAAGTCAATGCCAACATTAAATATTTCTAAGTTCTTTCGTTTCTACACTCTTAAAGCCAATTCTTCTTTATTCTTTCTAAAACTTTTGTTAACCTATGGTGTCTCCATTTATTTCTCTTTTTCCCTCTCATTCAAGAGTGTGATCACTGATGGAAAAAGGGGGTTCTAGCAGAGAGTTTGGGATAGAGGCTCCAAAGTTTAAGTGACGTAAGGTGTTAGTCGTTCGGGACTTTCTGCCTGGATGCGGAAGGGGGACTACGTCAGATTTCAAGTTACATAGGCAAATCGCAGTCGATCAATCTAGTCAAGGTTCGGGCGATTTTGAATACTTAGTACTCCAGGTGATAAGGTGTGTACTTCTACCCTATGATAACTTGATATAAAGCCGAAGGTGTGTACACACACTGTACACACAAGTAGATCGGCAAAAGCTAAAATGCCGAAAAGTTGAAATACCGAAAAGTCAAAAGTTTGACTACGACAGCCTTGCGAGTGCGCGAACACTCGTGAGATGGAAACCGATAGGTTGTCTGAGGCCCCATGAGTGATTCCATGGGCTTGGACTGTGAATTGGCCAACCAGGCCAAAATAGGCTTAATGGGCCTGATGGGCTGTTGGGCCCATAATAGGCAAAAATTGATAGTTGATGCTATGTGATGAAAAATCGTATGTGAGCATGATTATAAATGTGATTTGGTCCTGATGGGCCATATAAATGTGATTTGGCCCTAGTGGGCCATATAAATGTGATTAGGCCTAGTGGGCCATATATAGGTATGTGAACTTGACTGGGCTTTGTAAGGGGTTTTCGGCCTAGTATATGATGACTACATAAAACTTAATTAATATATTGCGACCGTGGATAAGTCATAGGGTTAAGGTGTGGCAACTGTTCTATGCATGTCTAGGATTGGATCTAGGGAGAGCTTGGTACTTAAGCGGTCTTAATAACTCACCTACTCTTCTCTAGAATCCTACCTGGTGCATAGTATTCGTTCATCTTAGTTCATGGGATTTGTTAATGGGCCAAGGTAAATGAAAACTGTAACAAAATGAAAAATTATCGAAATGCCCCTAAGGGCGAAAATGACTAAAATACCCCTAAGTGTTGAATGTAAGTTTTATGGATATGACATGCATATCTGCTGCATACAAATGATATTCTGCTTAGGTTGCATATAGGTTGGGTATTATGGAACGGAGGAAGTATATGAGGATCGTATGGTTTCTTGACAATCGTGGATCCACCGACAGCTTTTAAGCCCAATGTGTAAATGAAGGTAGTTTCGCAACCGAGCTACCATGATGTGTATCAGTTGGGTGGGTCGATATTTATATCCCCACATGATGTGTCGGGGGACGGAGCTAGTGTGTGGCAGATGGATTATTGGGATGGGATTGCACTACATTGCATTGCATGTATGATATTGTTGTGATATTATTACAATGTGGGCTTTGGCCCAACCGAAGCTAATTTGGGCTAAGGCCCAGAGACCACCGTTATTGAATTAGGCTCTGGCCCAAAATGACTAACGATTGCTTTATACTCGTTGAGGGTTGTACACGTTGAGTTTTTGAAACTCACCCCCTCCTTCTAAACTTTTCAAGTGATCCTCAGTAGGCGATTCGACGGATGGAGGGACTTGGAGGAGGCCAACTAGCATAAAAAGTTTAAACTTAGTCTTTATGTAATTTTAATATATTGACTTTAAATTATTTCTATTTGATTTGGGTTGTAACAAGGTCTTTCCTCTGGCTAATATTTCAAATTAGGATTATTATCATTTTTTTATGTTTTATATTTATTAGAAGTAGAACGTGGTTTCCTAAATCATAACTGTTTTTAAATACTACGTTTCTGAAACTCAATTTTTAAATGACGAGTTTTCATAAAATCAAATGTTCTAAATAAAGCTTCCGTAACTGAAAAGAGATTTTACACAGTAATTAAGGTTTTTCGTTTTAAGGAAGTGTTTCCAATGAAAACAAGGTTTTCGCTAAAACACTTCAATGTGACGCACCAAATTCAGCCATAACATCTGGGCCGGGTTTGGGGTGTTACAATGACGAATCAGATCTGTATTATTGAAGCATCAATACATGAAACACATCATGAATCTTTTCTAACTCTGGTGGCAACAACAATCTATATGCTACCGGCCCAATACGCTCGGTAATATCATACGGCCCGATGAACCTCGGACTTAATTTTCTTTTTCTACCGAACCGAAGTACTTTCTTCCACGGAGATACCTTTAAAAACACTCTGTCGTCGATCTCAAACTCAATATCTTTTCTTTTCAAATCCACATAAGATTTCTAACGATCAGAAGCTTCTTTCAAACTATCTCGGATCACTTTTACTTTCTGCTCGGTTTCTTTTATCAAATCAATTCCATGAATTTTATTTTCACTGAGCTTTGTCCAATACAAAGGTGTACGGAATTTGCGACCATATAAAGCTTCGTACGGTGCCATTTTAATTCTTAACTGAAAACTATTATTATAAGCAAATTCAATCAAGGGCAAATATTGTTCCCACGTACATTCAAATTTAAGAATACAACATCTTAACATATCCTCGAGTATCTGAATAATTCGCTCGGATTGACCGTCCGTTTGCTGGTGAAAAGCTATACTAAAGTGCAATTTAGTACCCAAAGCATCTTTTAATTTCTTCCAGAATCGTGATGTGAATCTCAGATCTCTGTCTGACACTATAGGCAATGGCACACCATGCAATCGCACGATATCAGAAATGTATAACTCAGCCAAGCGAGTAATTGGGTTGAACAAGAATAAAATGAGGTAATTTCGTCAATCAATAAAGTACAACCTAGATAGCATCTTTGTTTATTAGAGACAGGGGTAAACCCGAAACAAAATCCATTGTCACTCGATCTCATTTCCATTTTGGAACCATAATCGATTGTAACAAACCAGATGGCACCTGATGTTCAGCTTTAACTTGCTGACCGATCAAACATTTCGAATAAAGTCAGAAATATCTCTTTTCATTCTGGACCACCAGTAATGCTGTTTCAGATCATTATACATTTTCGTACTACCCGGATGCACAGATAACCTACTATTATGAGCTTCATTCAAAATCATCTGAATTAACTCTGGATTTCTCGGGACACAAATTCTATCTCAGAATCTCATACAATTATCTTTATCAATTCTAAAATCTAAATCAGACTCTACATCACACTGAACTTGTTTAGCTAAATTTTCATTATCAATCTTCTGAGCTTCGATAATCTGCTGTAAAAACAAAGGTCTCACTTTTAACTCTGCTAAAACTGAACCATCATCAGACAGAACCAAATGAGCATTACTGAACCATCATCAGACAGAACCAAATGAGCATTCATCGCACGCGGAGTAAATAATGATTTCTGACTTAAAGCATCTGTAACAACATTTGTTTTACCCGGATGATAGTCAATCACAAGTTCGTAGTCTTTTAGCAGTTCTAACCATCTTCTCTGTTGTAGATTCAGATCTTTCTAAGTCATTAGATATTTCAAACTCTTATGATCAGAATATACATGACATTTCTCACCGAACAGGTAATGACGCCAAATCTTTAGAGCAAACACAATCGCAGCTAACTTAAGATCATGTGTCGGATAGTTCTTTTCACGTGGCTTCAATTGTCTCGAAGCATAAGTAATGACTTTGCCTTCTTGCATTAAAACACATCCCAGACCGATCAATGAAGCATCACTGTATAACACCAATTCTTTACCCGATTCAGGTTGTACCAATACCGGAGCTTCAGTAAAAAAAGTTTTCAACTGATCGAAGCTGTTCTGACACTTTTCAAACCACTTAAATTTAGCATCTTTTTGAAGTAGCTTTGTTAACGGAGTTGCAATCATAGAAAAGCCTTTTACGAACCTTCTATAATAACCAGTAAGTCCCAGAAAATTGTGGGCTTAAAAGACGTTCCTTAGAGGTTTCTAATCCAGAGTAGCTGAAATCTTATTTGGATCAACTCGAATACCAGATGCTGATACAATATGACCTAAAAAAACTGACTTCACGCAACTAGAATTCACATTTGCTAAACTTCGCATACAACTGTTTATCTCACAGAGTCTGTAGCATCTGTTCTCAGATGCTTTGTAACACCCCGTACCCGAGTCCGTTACCGGAGTCGAACACAGGGTGCACACAGACTTAACTTAATTGTTTCACAGTCCATAAAAAAAAATTTTCCAGACTAGCTGGTTACTGCATCACTGTCACCTTAAAAGTCATATCTTGAGTTTTAAAGCTCGAAAATCAGTTTCGTAAATTTTCCTAAAACTAGACTCATAATTACATCAACATAATTTTTTATAGAATTTTTAGTCTGGCCAATTAGTACAATTTATTAGTTAAAGTCTCCCCTAATCCAGGGTTCGACTACACTAACTTTCACGCATTACGAATTGGATATCTCCCTGTAAAGGGCTTCAATACTGATGCCGTTTGTTTCTACAGAAACTAGACTCGAAAAGGAATCTGTACATATATGGCATGGCTTCTAATTATCACTGGTCAATTTATAATGAATTTCCAAAGTCGGAACAGGGGATCCAGAAACCGTTCTGGCCCTGTTTCACGAGAACTTTAATATCTCTTAACATATAACTCATATGACCGTTTCGTTTCTTCCATATGAAAGTAGATTCATCAAGGTTCATTTACCATATGAAAGTAGATTCATCAAGGTTCATTTATATAATTTATTCACTATTTAATACCATTCCTACTATTTTTAGTGATTTTTCACATCCACATCATTCTTCTTTGTCAAGATCGCCTTTAAGGTAGGCTTTACCTATTTCATGATTTCCATGATTCAATTGGCCCTTTTTGCATATATAGCACAAAGTGTGATCATGATTAACCATTCCAATGGCTAATCGTTTCAAAACCATTCCATACCTCATAATGATCAACATACAAACGATTATAGTACTATGCTAAAAACGTATATAAGCCATTTTCGCATGGCTATCCAAGTTTACACAAAACCGAAAGGTACATGACCTACAATCAAAGGGTAGTCCTATACATGCCATTTCAAAGTTCAACCAAAATTGTACCAAAATTGGGGCTTTGATAGTGTGGATGACTTCGACTTCGATGATCCCGAATCCGAGCAAAATCTATAAAACAGAGAGCCAAAGCAACGGGGTAAGCATTTTAATGCTTAGTAAGTCTCAAGTAATGAAATCAGCTTTGACTAAAGTATTACGTTTACATAACTAAATGAATCACTTTATTAATACACATTCTCATAATCATACTTACTTCACATTACCGACCCTTATGTTTATACACAAAAGAACAACTTAGCCAAAGGCCGGTAGCTCGTTTATCAACTGAGCGAATTCTTACTTGTAAGGACTCAACTAATTCAAGCACATACGAACATACCTTATTGCTGGAATTTTCACAAGTGTATAAACTGAAATTTTACAGCAAGATTGCTCATTTCAAATTCACGTACCTTGAGTTTAACCGGATATAACCACAAGCACAATTGCCTTGGTCTTAACCCGATTTGGTAACTTGCACAATTGCCTTGGTCTTAGCCGGATATAAGAACTTCATACGAATGCCTTGGTCTTAGCGAATATAATCACTAGCATAAATGCCTTCGGGACTTAGCAGGATATCATTCAAATGCTCATGTACACATATATCAATAATCACGACACATCCATATTTCATTTTCGTTACTAAGGCTCAAACACAAAATATTTATCAAACCTTTACAATTTCGGCTCAATAGCCACACACAAGGAGCATGATTTCAATATAATTCAAGTAGGGTCATTACTCGAAGACTTACCTCGGATGTTGTCGAACAATTTAACGACTATTCGATCACTTTTTCCTTTCCCTTATCCAACGGTGGTCCTCTAAGCTCTTGAGCTAATTCACACAAATTTAACTTATTAAAATCTTATTATGATAGCTTATGGCGAATATGACAAGGAAATTTAAATGGTCCTATGGCCTTGGCCATCCTTTAGCTCAAATACTCAATGGTCATGCACAATTTTTAATCACAACAAGCAATTCAATACAATTCATTCAATCATCAAAGTGAAGCTCAAGGTACTTAGCCCTTATATACATTAGACATTAGAGTCACATGTGTATGAAATCACGAATCGAATTTAACACATTAGTTAGTACTCTCCTTAGCCGAATTTTCCAAGCCAAGAATAGGCATCAATATGCTTGCCTCTAACCGAATGCATGCACACCAACTCCCCTCATGTGGCCAAATATGCATGTCCATGTTGAGGCCAATTATACACTTAATACCACACAAAAATAGCATACATTTTACTAACTAACGCATTACATATTGTAGCTCAATACACATCTCTCATTTACTTCATAACCGAAACATCATCACAAGCAAATATACACCTTGAAATAGTATATATGTCATACCAATACATCATGTGCAAACATATATTCATGTAGGTGCAAGGGCCGAATCCCAAGTTGCTTATATCCAAATATAAACACATATCCAAAGCTCAAATCTTACCTACCATGCAACATGCATGAATCATACTTATGGATATACCATGGCCGAATACACCACAACACCATACCGTTTCAATTTGGTCATGGTTAAACAAAGAACTTAGTATCTCATTCAAAAATACTAAAAGAAAATCTAAGAGTCCTCAATCCCCCATCGCATGTATCATTATCAAGCTTGATATTTAGCATGCAATGGCATTAACACCACACCCCCTTTGGCCGAATATCATTCCATGACGTAGCAAAGATTTGAACCATGGGCTAATAAGAACATCAAGCTAGCAACTAAAAACATGCATGAATCTCATGGCACAACCTCAAACATACCTTAATCTTGATGCAAGTATAGCCAAATCTCTTCCTAATCCCTTCCAAACCAAACATGAAGCAAAAATTCCTTCCTTCCTCTTTAGTATTTTCGGTCAAGAGAGAATGAAATGGATGAGCAATTTTTTTTCTTATCTTTTCTTCAATACACGGCAATGGGGAGGGAGAAGCCTTCACACACATTTTTTTTCATTTTTTATTACCCATACCCCTTAGTTTAATGTTTCTCCTAATGCACCAACAAAACATGTCTATGACATGTTTTGCCCATCCTCCTTGTCATGGCCGCCACCTCCTATAAAAGAGGGATATTTGACATGCAAGGCCATTGTTTTGCAAGCATGCTTTAATTAGTCATCACACATTTCCCCATCATACTTTCAAAGTTTTCTACTAGGTCCTTTCTAGTGAAATTCACATTTATAACTCTAAATCAAACATCAAAAATGTCACACATGAGTTAGCACATATTATAGGCAATAAAATAAATATTAAATTATTTTTATGCCTCGGTTTTATGGTCCCGAAACCACATTCCGACTAGGGTCGTTTTAAGGCTGTCACATGCTTGGCATGTTCAGTTTCATCTAATGAATAAATCAATATGTCATCAATGAATACGGCAACAAATCAATCTAAATACAGTCTGAAAATTTTGTTCATCAAATCCATAAACATAGTAGGTGCATTAGTCAATCCGAAAGGCATAACTAAGAATACATAATAGCCATACTTCATTCTGAAAGTAGTTTTCGAAATGTCTGAGTCTTTAACTCTCAACTGATAATAGTCTGATCTCAAATCTATCTTTGAAAACATAGCAGCTCCTTTCAACTAATCAAACAAATCATCAATACGGGGTAGAGGATACTTATTCTTGATAGTCACTTTGTTCAACTAACGATAATCGATACACATTCTCATCGTACCATCTTTCTTTTTAACAAATAGAATTAGAGCACCCTAAGGTGAGAAACTCGGTCTAGCAAACCTTTTATCGGTTAATTTTTGCAACTACGACTTTAATTCTTTCAGTTCGGTCAGAGCCATTCTATACGGAGCTATCAAAATCCGGTAGTACTAGGTACCAATTTAATGTCAAATTCAACTTCTCTAACCAGAGGTAATCTCAGAAGTTCTTCAGGAAATACATCAGGGAACTCACAGACAATCGGCACATATTCAACTTTCTTTTCTGACACTCTCGAATCAAGCACATAAGGAAAATAGGCTTCACAACCCTTTCTCACAATACTCAAAGCTTTCATCGAAGATATCACAGAAAGAAATCCATTCAAATCACTAGATTCAATTCTGACTATTTCATCATTTTTGCATCTCAAATCAATAGTTTTTTGTTTGCATTTCACAACAGCATCATGCAAAGTTAACCAGTCCATACCTAGAATTATATCAAATTCATCAAAGGGCAATAGCATCGAATTAGTTGGAAAACAATTGTCTCGAAACATTAACGGACAATTCTTGCAGACTTTATCAACCAGAACAACCCCAAAGGTGTCCTAAAGTTCCTCCACTGAATTGTAGTACGGAATCATCTCCAAAGATCTCGGTCAAAGTAGGCATATGCCAAACGTGAATACCCCCCGAAGCTACAGGCAGAACACCTGGCATAGAAACCCAATCTTGAGTGAAATAAATACCACGGCTTCGATCGCCTAGGGGGTTCGAAATTCTAATTACAAATTCAGTAGACTCTACAGGCAAAGTTTTACTATTCAATAAGTTCATGCATATATACGAATGTATCAGTCCAGGATCTATCAAAGTAATCACAGAAGTATCATAAAGAGTAAATGTACCCATAATCGTATCTGGTGATGATGCTTCATCACGAGCTCAGATAGCAAAGGCTCAGGCAGGGCACGAGCCTCAGACTAACAGCTGTATCTTTTGTCCCTCTCTGACTGCCACCTACATTTTTTGTATTTCTGAGAGGTCTACCACAAGAAGCATTGCCACTCGGTCTCGAATTTTGCACACTTTCTTGCTCGACAGATTCAAGGCAATCGCAGATAAAATGATCTAACGATCCACATCTAAAACAAGCCTGATCATACAGTCTATAATTACCGGGATGTCTTTTACCATAATGCTTACACTCAAGGCGATCAGATTTAGCATTTCCAACACTGGCAACAGATGTAGCTGGAGCATTGAAGCTTGAATACAATCTTGTACGATCTCTATTTGAATGTCCCACATTAGCCTTTGAACGGCTATTATCATCTAGAAATTTCTTTGATGCAGATTGAAATGACTTGCCCGATGATCTATTTCGCACTTCTCTAGCTTCATAATCAGCTTTTCTTTTCTCATTCCCGAGATCTTCAACTTTACATGCTCGTTCAACAAGCACAACAAATTTTTTAATCTCGAGAATCCCGACTAACAAACGAATATCTCGTTCAAATCATCTTCAAATCTTTTGCACATTATTGCTTCTATAGATACACATTCACGAGCATATTGATTCATTCTTAAAAATTCTCACTAGTATTCTGTGACAGACATACGACCTTATTTAAGCTCGAGAAACTCTTTATGTTTTTGGTCAATGAATCTCTAATTGATGTATTTCTTTCAAAATTCAGCTTCGAAAGGAGTCCCTGGTGACTTGTTCACTCAAAACTACCGATATCAAAGTTTTCCACTAGTGGTACGTCATATCTCTCAGAAGCGAAACGGCACATTTTATACATTCCTCGAGACTCAAAGACAATTCATCAAACACTCTTATTGTATTCTCTAACCAGAACTCGATTTTTCCAGCATCATCGTTCATTGTAGCTCGGAATTCTTCAGCCCCATACTTTCTAATCTTATCTACCGAAGGCTTACATATCTGAACCGAGTTCACTGATTGCATAACAGGAGCTTATGGAAAATTAACCGAGAGTGGGTGTAATACCCCTCGCCCGTATCCCTCACCGGAACAGGGTTCGAGGTGTTACCTGACTTAAACTCAGTCAATCACACAAAACCCTTGCTAAAAAATTTCAATCAATTTAAAACTTTTCTTTTCACATGCAATCTATCCCATATATGATCTTACGAGGTCCAAAACATTAAAACCCTATACATGCCATAGACTCGAAATACTAGGATTTACTTACACCGATAACGTGAGCTCGACAGTGTGATAATATCTCCGGCGAACTCCAACCCGAGCAGGTAACTGAAGTTAACAATCTATAAAATAAAGAAATGTAACAACGGAGTAAGCTTTCATAAGCTTAGTAAGTCTTAAGCATTGCAAACAAATAAACGCAATTATACTTCGATTATTTAATTTCTTAAGTGGCCAATTCTAGGGATATTGCCATCTGGTCGAATATACACAAGCACATAATGCACGTTCAGCTTTCTTATCACACTTAATCTGAATTCATATAACATATTTTTATCAAATACCCTCACATATTTTCACACCCTGACCAGGTGTATCATGATCATAGGTATAGTTTTAACATTTATTCACGTACGTATCACATTACTCCCTTATGATTCACTTCAAATCAAACTCACATATGAGTACATACTGCATACCTGGCCTACTTTACGTATTAAATGTATTCATTTGACAATCTAGCACGAGGTACCTTAGTCATAGGCTTTTCTCAAATCAAGGCATTTAGCACGCTAGGCTCGAGGCACGATATCATTTCACCGGCTTTATAGCACTGCTAGGCTCGAAAGCCTAAATAGTATCTTACCGACATTATAGTCTGCTAAGCTCAAAGGCCCGAATAATCAAATCAACAAGTTCCATATAACATATTCATATTAATTGAGTACTAACATCATTCGAACGTATATATAATTATACATCTCAAACACTTTTCTTTCATCTCATTTTCACACTTAACATTTGATAGCTTATGCATAACATTTCACTCACATTCATTTCAAACTTATCATTCGATTATAAAAGCACATTGCATATTTACCAACGTGTTATACTTGCCATTAGGCCATATAAGCATGATACAATACACTATCATTTCATCTTTAACATTCGGCTAAACCCTTATCTTACAAGGAACACCGAATTCACATAACATATCATTTCACCGACATTACGCCTGCTAGGCACGAAGGCCCGAACACACACCACCGGCACGAAGCCTGCTAGGCACGAAGGCCCGAATACACATCACCGGTACGAAGCCTGCTAGGCACGAAGGCCCGAATATAATACCAGCACTACGCCTGCGGGATTTATCCCGGATATAATACCGATCTGAAGCCTCACGGATTTAACTCGGATATTTTACCAAAGACGAAGCTGTGGGTCCTTAAGCAGGATACACATCAAATATCATGCATATTTAATTATATATTAACACATCTCATTCAACATATCACATTTCCATTTCACCATTCAAACTTAACCCATAGTGACCATTCGACTATAAGTCATATGCATAAATTATTTATCGCGCAACTTAGTTCAAGTAGAACCAAAAGGTCACGATTCATCTAATATATACATATTGCTCACCGATTGGTACACAACCTTTCAAATTAGCAATTATAAGATGGTTCCTTTATAGCCCATCCTTATCGATAATTTACGATGGTTTTACCCTTACTCACATATATGTTATAGGAATTTTTACCTATGCTTCTCAATTCACATTCATGATTCAATTCCAATCGATTTAACATGCCTAAGTACATATCGCATACCTGAATAATTTACTTTACGGAACGAATCCACATATCGTATTAGCCCATAGTCTTATAGCACCACACTTTTAATGGTTTACCTCATCGAAGTTCACATTTAATCACTTTAGTGCCAATCCATATTCGGCTATCACAAAGGAGTAATAATAATAATTTTATACACATCATGGTTTCCTTTAGGTATTTAATAATCACAAATCGTGATATCTCCACCAGCACATATCTGACATAGTTTATTCATTGTAACACTCATTTAGTGCATCAAATTTCCAAATCCAATTCAACTTAAGCATAATAGCCATAATCGGCTTATAGCCTTAAATCATTACATATTCGGCACATTAACTAAATAAAATTTACATTCCCTTTACCATATTAATTTAACTCGTGGGCATATAAAAAGGAATCGAACTTAAACACTTAAGAACTTACCTCGAATGTTGCCAAATGATTACAACGGCTATTCGATTACTTTCTCTTTTCTCTTATCCGAATTTGCCCCTCTATGCTCTTGAGCTTAAAATTTAAAGATTTTAAACTAGTCATCTTCAACTATTCAAGCATCACTTTCAAAATATAATATATGTAACACCCCGAACCCGAGACCGTCGCCGGAGTCGAACACGAGGTGTTAACAGACTTCAAACCACTTATTAAAAATTTCCCAGACAAGCTACCAATCTGCATACTAGTTGCTTCAAAAATCATATCTTGAGTTCTGAAACTCGAAATCCAGTTCCGTAAACTTTCCCTGGAACTAGACTCCTATATCTATATGGTAGAATTTTTGTAGAATTTTTGGTTGGGCCAATTGGTACAGTTTATTAGTTAAAGTCACCCCTGTTTCAGGGTTCGACTACTCTGACCTTCATGCATTACGACTTAGATATTTCCCTTTACAGAGCTTCAATGCTTATGCCGATTGTTTCTAATGAAACTAGACTCAAAAGGGAATCTATACATATAAGTCATGACTTCTAATTGTCTCTGATTAATTTATGGTGAATTTCTAAAGTCGGAACAGGGGATCCAGAATTCACTCTGGCCCTGTTTCACAAGAGTTTAATTATCTCTTAACATAAAGCTCATATGGTCGTTTCGTTTCTTCCATATGAAAATAGACTCATCAAGCTTCGATTACATAATTTATTCCTTATTTAATTCCATTCCTACTATTTTTAGTGATTTTTTTCAATCTCACATCACTGCTGCTACCAGCATCTGTTACTAAAGCAAACTATGCCTATTTTGTGATTTTTCCTTAATCTAACTAATAATTCATCATACATATCATGAATTTAACACCGAGAATAATCAGCCATGACAACATTATCAAACCAATTTTTACTAAGACTTATGACGAAGTATCATAGGACCAAAATTCAACTTAATATTTATGCCATTTCCGCATGGCTAAAGTTTACATACCAAAGTTCAACAAAACATAATAGCCTATACATGCCGAAATGTTCTCCTAGACCAACTAAGAAGAAGATACCCCAAAAAGTTGCAATCCGGTGTGATGACTTAGATGACGGTCCGAGCACGCAAAAAGACGAGTCCAAGGAACCTAAAATAGGTGACAAGCAAACACCGAATGAGTATATAACTCAGTAAGTCATAAGCAATGCACTACCATCCATTAATAACATTATCACAAGAGGAAACAAAATGGAGCGAGGCTAATTACTCCATCCAAACCGAACTATACCATAGTTCCTTAGACCTTTCGATTCAATCTCATACCAAGTTACACATTCACATTCCATATACTAATCAATAGGATATTTGAGGCATTTTTATTCATCATTTTGTTTTCGTTACAATCATACAACTAAATGACCTTTCACTTATTCCACGATAATTCTTATGTACGTGACTTCAATTAAAATTGTCACATAGGTTCAAAACTTACCAAGCTCAACTCCAAATATAAACATAGCGCCTATTAGCCATGAACTCAAGGTACTTACCCGATCCGCTGTCCGTGATCAACTCAATAATGTCGCACACTCAGTGTCAATAGTGATTCAAAAGCATATAGTGAGTCCGCACACTTAGTGCTATATAATCAACTTCGCACACTTAGTGCTATATAATCAAACTCGCACACTTAGTGCTGTACAAATTTTAAACCCGCACACTTAGTGCCAATCTCATGATCATAAATGTTTATACCCGCACACTTAGTGCCGAAATCAACACCTCAATACATCTCACCTCTTTTCTTTTCATTCAATACTTTCATCACCACATACATACATGTATATAAATTTATCATTCCTTTCGGCATAATTACATAGACATTATGTCTATTTAAATCAATACAAAATATATGCTTAGTGACTTACCTTGTGTTGGGTAAAATAGTTCCAAGTCGGCTACTCGATGACCTTCGTCTTTCCCTTGCTTGATTCTCCTCCTTTAACTCCTTGAGCTTAATCAATGAATCAACTAGTTTAACCCTCTTGCTAAACATTCATAATTCAATTACACATGCATATGTATGTTTGTATACTCGGCAACCATCCTCACTAATTACCCATTTAGTCGATTATACACATAATTAAAGGTAACATCACGAACGGGCATACTTATGTATATTTATATATATATATATATATATACACTTCCAAATGGGCATCACAATTAGATTGAACACCACCTTCATACTCAATTAGATGGCCGAATGTATGTATATATATACAATGTCAACTATAACATCTTTTAAACACCTAATTTCATCTCATGAACGCTTAATCAAAATTTCCTAATCTAGCATATATTTTCACATCTATTTGTAACATCATGTAAATTCACATATAACTACATTTCTTAAGTTCTACATCTTAATGCCCATTATAGCCACTCCCATGGTCTAAATCTAACAATCGGCAACACCTACCTTTTCACTATGTTAGCCGAATACTCATTCTCTTCTTAGTCCTAAATTCGGCACTTCCAACAAATTAGCTTAACAATTCCAACTTTCATGCTAACATCCCAAGCAACTTAACACATCCATATAACTAGCATGCTAATAGCATCAAGGTATCAACCAAAATTTTTAGGCTCCTTAGCCAAATTCTAACTCTCCATCAACCCCAAATCCAACCATGAGATAGATATAATTTAGACTCATCACCCAAAGGTTGTATATACTTCCAAAGATACCCTTGAACATACCTTAATCTAGAGGACCACCTTGGCCGAATCTTCCTTCTTCCCCTTCCTCTAGTTACGGCAATTGCAAAAGAAAGAAAACATGAACAATCCTTCTTCTTCTCAAGTCACGGCAATGGAGAAGAGAGATGAGCATTTTTTTTTCTTTTTCCTTCTTTTACTAACATTATTTTATTTCCAATAACCCAATTTCTTATTAGAATATCTAATTAAACATATGTATTGCCCATCAACATTCCATCTTGGCCGGCCACTATAAAGAAATTGGGCAACTTGACATGCAAGTCCACCTTTGTGTTAACATGCACTAATAAGCCATTTAAAATTAGCCTATCATATTTCACTATGTCTCATATTGATCCCTATTTAATAATTTCTCATGCAATTGGCAAAATTAGAGAATGAAACTTCCACATACTCATGTACACACATAATAAGCATAGAATATAGCAATTAATTATTTTTATAACTCGATTTTGTGGTCCCGAAACTACTTCCCGACTAGGGTCACAGTAGGGCTGTCACAATATATATATATATATATATATATACAACTTTCACACCTACTGATCATAGTAAGCTTATAAGAAATCAATAAGCAACTCATTAACAAATTTTTGTCAATGTTTACCACATAATCATAACTTTACTACAAGCTGTCTTCTTGAGCAACAGTCACTAAATCATTTATAACTAGAGCTATGAAACTCCAAATCAAGTTCCGTTAATTTTCCTTGAAAATAGACCCACATATATTTTACCCATAAAATTTTCAAGATTTTTAGTTTGGCCAATAAATACCAGATTTTTCTTAAATTTTACCTTATTTCACTGTTTGACTAATCTGACCACTCTTCACTACGAATCAAATTTCTCATTGTAAAAAATTCAAAATATGTTCTCGTTTATTTCATTTGAAACTAGACTCATTAAGGAGTCAAAGCATATAAACTTCATCTTATAACCATTTTTTTTTACAATTTATAATGATTTTATAAAAACAGAACAGAGGATCTAGAACTCATTCTGACCCTGTCCCACATCACTTCAAATATCTCATCATCGGCAATTATTTTGCTTACACGGTTTCTTTTATAAGAAACTAGACTCAATAAGCTTTAATTACATAATTTATTCAGCTTCTAAATCATCTCCTAATTTATTCAACTTCTAAATCATCTCCCACAATTTATGGTGATTTTCAAAAATCACGTTACTGCTGCTGTCCCAAGTAGATTTATTACCAATTCACTCTTTCAAACATACCTTGCATGCATGTTATTTAAACATGCATATCACAAATCAATCATCACATACCTATAACTTCACTTAAGCATAATCTTCCTTTCATCATTTTAAAGCACAACATTACTCAATATTATCCAAGTTCACATTCGGCCATAATACACACAACATGTTAGCCGATTTTTCCCTTTAGCATCTAAGGCACATGCATGCTCATTTGCTTGGCTCAACTTCATCTATTCTCCATTTTTCATCAAAAGAACATGAAACAACAACCATTTCTCTCATTTTCATTCATGACTGAATGCTCACAACACAACCAAATATAAAAAATATGCTTCATGGGTTAAGGTAGAAACAAGAAAAACCCATGAACATCAAAATAGAAGCAAAGCACCATGAACTTACCTTGGATTTTCTTCCCCAAGTGACCGAACATTCAAGAGCTCTTTTCCTCTCCTTTCTCTTCCATTTTCGGCTACCATGAACAAGGATGGACAAAACTTTTCCTTCACTTCCTTTTGTTACTCTTATTATTCTAATTACCCAACAATTTATGACACAAAATGGCATATAATATTTGTGCCATACTTATGCCATAATTTCAATAAAAAAAATTTGCACATGTTGTCTACCACCAACATGATGGCCGGCCACTACATGTAAAATGGGAGATTTGACATGCAAATCCTCCTATTTTACACTACAAATTATTTGGCCACTACAATTTGGCCTATAGCATTTTCAAAAATTTTCACATAGGTCCTATTTCATAATTTTACTCTCAAATGAAAAAATCAAAACATGAAATTTTCACACATGCACTTTCACATATAATAAACACAGAATATAACATTTAATTATTTTTGTGACTCGGTTTTGTGATCCGAAACCACTTTCCGACTAGGGCCAAATTAGGGCTGTCACAACTCTCCCCTTAGGAATTTTCGTCCCGAAAATCTTACCGAGAAGAAATAGTTTCCACTCTAAAACGTTTTCGCCAAATTCTCGGAATCACAATTTTTCCATTCTTCACATGTATCTCTTTTTACCAAAAATCCAGAACTTTGGTCTACACCAATAGATCACATCATAGATACTTTAGTCACTTCATCAAATAAAACCTTGCACAAGCAAGCCCCATCTTACCGATCTTTTCTCGTCAGATGATAAATCATAATCTAATAAGATTTCTCTCTTAGAAAATAATAAAATTTTTTATTCAATTTGGATAGAAATTCTATCTCACAACCACTTCTATAATACCACCGATTTCTTTTATTCCATATACTTGTATAATCTATTACAACTCAGATAAACAAACATTTCACAATCGGAGTTCATATAAAGATCCTTTACATAACCTTTAACCCATCTGTATACTTATTCCATATCAGAACAATAATAACATCAACAGAAATTTTATATGTCCAGGTATCCAAAATCAAATAACTGTTACTCTGAACTCATTTTGAACTATCACATTTCATATACTTTTATAAGATGGAATACCATTTAATAGAAACAGAAGAATAACATCGTATGAATTTATCCTCGAATTTATTCCAATCATACTACAATGAAATCTTATAATAATAACACTGATAAGGGGGTGGGGTCGTTAAGCCTCGAAAGGAACCTTCATATTTGTATACACAGATAACTTTATCACTCATCATAATATTACGCACATTGATTCAAACATTTCAAATTTCCAATTCGTTACAGATACAATTTCACATATCTCAGTAATACACGCAACTTTATTTCAAGTGAATATTAGCAAAACATAAGTGAATTTATCACAATTCACACTTTCATTTCTCTTACTAAAATTACCAATAATGTCTTATCAAGTTTCCACATTTAGTATTGATCACTTGTCAATATTTATCAAATCGAAAAACATCTTACGGTTTTGAGTACATCGCTTACTTGATGCCTTAGTCCAACTATGGTCTTATACTAGCTCTGCTCTGCCCATGCTGATGCCTATTCCCGATAGGTCTTACACTAGAACTCACTGGGCTGTGCCGATGCCTATCCCAGATTGGTCTTACGCTTAGCACAAGTTGAGCTGATGCCTCATGTATTGCCATGGTCCAACCATGGTCTTTTCCATCAATTCATTAGTGAACGACTGTACTCATTCCCTTTCAATTCCGTCATATCACAATATATCACAATCAGTTCAATAGCATTTTCGGATCAATTAATAATAGCTCGGTTGGAACACATCATTACCTGAGCAAAACAATTTATAAGAGCCAGGAGATATCACACTATCACGCTTTACTTACGGCATGTATAGCTAGACTCTTATACTTGCTATGTTAGTTCGAGAACCGACTAAACCATAGCTCTGATACCACTAAATGTAACACCCCTCGCCCATATCCCTCACTGGAATAGGTTTCGAGGTGTTACCCGACTTAAACTCAGTCAATCACATAAAATTCGTGCTGAAAAATTTCAATCAATTTAAAACTTTTCTTTTCACATGCAATCTTTCCCATATATAAGTTTACGAGGTCCAAAACATTAAAACCCTATACATGCCATAGACTCAAAATACTAGGATTTACTTACACCGATAACATGAGCTCGACAGTGTGATAATATCTCCGGCGAACTCCAACCCGAGTAGGTAACTGAAGTCAACAATCTATAAAACAGAGAAATGTAACAACGGAGTAAGCTTTCATAAGCTTAGTAAGTCTTAAGCAATGCAAACAAATAAACGCAATTATACTTCGATTATTTAATTTCTTAAGTGGCCAAATTCTAGGGATATTGCCATCTGGCCGAATATACACAAGCACATAATGCACGTTCATCATTCTTATCACACTTAATCTGAATTCATATAACATATTTTTATCAAATACCCTCACATATTTTCACACCCTGACCAGGTGTATCATGATCATAGGTATAGTTTTAACATTTATTCACGTACGTATCACATTACTCCCTTATGATTCACTTCAAATCAAACTCACATATGAGTACATACTGCATACCTGGCCTACTTTACGTATTAAATGTATTCATTTGACAATCTAGCACGAGGTACCTTAGTCATAGGCTTTTCTCAAATCACCGGCATTTCGCCTGCTAGGCTCGAGGCCTGATATCATTTCACCGGCTTTATAGCCTGCTAGGCTCGAAAGCCTAAATAGTATCTTACCGACATTATAGTCTGCTAAGCTCAAAGGCCCGAATAATCAAATCAATAAGTTCCATATAACATATTCATATTAATTGAGTACTAACATCATTCGAACGTATATATAATTATACATCTCAAACACTTTTCTTTCATCTCATTTTCACACTTAACATTTGATAGCTTATGCATAACATTTCACTCACATTCATTTCAAACTTATCATTCGATTATAAAAGCACATTGCATATTTACCAACATGTTATACTTGCCATTAGGCCATATAAACATGATACAATACACTATCATTTCATCTTTAACATTCGGCTAAACCCTTATCTTACAAGGAACACCGAATTCACATAACATATCATTTCACCGGCATTACGCTTGCTAGGCACGAAGGCCCGAATACACATCACCGGCACGAAGCCTGCTAGGCACGAAGGCCCGAATATAATACCAGCACTACACCTGTGGGATTTATCCTGGATATAATACCAGCACGAAGCCTGCGGGATTTAACCCGGATATTTTACCAGCACGAAGCCTGCGGGTCCTTAAGCCCGGTTACACATCAAATATCATGCATATTTAATTATATATTAACACATCTCATTCAACATATCACATTTCCATTTCACCATTCAAACTTAACCTATAGTGACCATTCGACTATAAGTCATATGCATAAATTACTTGTCGCGCAACTTAGTTCAAGTAGAACCAAAAGGTCACGATTCATCTAATATATACATATTTCTCACTGATTCACACACAACCTTTCAGATTAGCAATTATAAGATGGTTCCGCACATAGCCCATCCTTATCGATAATTTACGATGGTTTTACCCTTACTCACATATATGTCATAGGCATTTTTACCTATGCTTCTCAATTCACATTCATGATTCAATTCCAATCGATTTAACATGCCTAAGTACATATTGCATACCTGAATAATTTACTTTACAGAACGAATCCACATATCGTATTAGCCCATAGTCTTATAGCACCACACTTTTAATGGTTTACCTCATCGAAGTTCACATTTAATCACTTTAGTGCCAATCCATATTCGGCTATCACAAAGGACTAATAATAATAATTTTATACACATCATGGTTTCCTTTAGGTATTTAATAATCACAAATCGTGATATCTCCACCAGCACATATACGGCATAGTTTATTCATTGTACCACTCATTTAGTGCATCAAATTTCGAAATCCAATTCAACTTAAGCATAATAGCCATAATCGGCTTATAGCCTTAAATCATTACATATTCGGCACATTAACTAAATAAAATTTACATTTCCTTTACCATATTAATTTAACTCGTGGGCATATAAAAAGGAATCAAGCTTAAACACTTAAGAACTTACCTCGAATGTTGCCGAATGATTACAACGGCTATTCGATTACTTTCTCTTTTCTCTTATCCGAATTTGCCCCTCTATGCTCTTGAGCTTAAAATTTAAAGATTTTAAACTAGTCATTATTCGACTATTCAAGCATCACTTTCAAAATATAATATATATATATATATATTCAACTTTCACACCTACTAATCATAGTAAGCTTATAAGAAATCAATAAGCAACTCATTAACAAATTTTTGTCAATGTTTACCACATAATCATAATTTCACTGCAAGCTGTCTTCCTGAGCAATAGTCACTAAATCATTTATAACTGGAGCTATGAAACTCCAAATCAAGTTTCGTTAGTGTTCCTTGAAAATAGACCCATATATATTTTACCCATAAAATTTTCAGGATTTTTGGTTTTGCAAATAAATACCAGATTTTTCTTAAATATGCCCTTATTTCACTGTTTGACTAATCTGACCACTCTTCACTACGAATCAAATTTCTCATTGTACAAAATTCAAAATATGTTCCCGTTTATTTCATTTGAAACTAGACTCATTAAGGAGTCGAAACATATAAACTTAATCTTATAACCATTTTTGTACAATTTATAATGATTTTATAAAAATAGAACAGAGGATCTAGAACTCATTCTGACCCTGTCCCACATCACTTCAAATATCTCATCATCGGCAATTATTTTTCTTACAGGTTTCTTTTATAAGAAACTAGACTCATTAAGCTTTAATTACATAATTTATTCAGCTTCTAACTCATCTCCCACAATTTATGGTGATTTTTCAAAATCACGTTACTGCTGCTGTCCCAAGCAGATTTATTGCCAATTCACTCTTTCACACATACCTTGCATGCATGTTATTTAAACATGCATATCACAAATCAATCATCACATACCTATAACTTCACTTAAGCATAATCTTCCTTTCATCATTTTAAAGCACAACATTACTCAATATTATCCAAGTTCACATTCGGCCATAATACACACAACATGTTAGCCGATTTTTCCCCTTAGCATCTAAGGCACATGCATGCTCATTTGCTTGGCTCAACTTCATCTATTCTCCATTTTTCATCAAAAGAACATGAAACAACAACCATTTCTCTCATTTCCATTCATGACCGAATGCTCACAACACAACCAAATAACAAAAATATGCTTCATGGGTTAAGGTAGAAACAAGAAAAACCCATGAACATCAAAATAGAAGCAAAACACCATGAACGTACCTTGGATTTTCTTCCCCAAGTGACCAAACATTCAAGAGCTCTTTTCCTCTCCTTTCTCTTCCATTTTCGGCTACCATGAACAAGGATGGACAAAACTTTTCCTTCACTTCCTTTTGTTACTCTTATTATTCTAATTACCCAACAATTTATGACACAAAATGGCATACAATATTTGTGCCATACTCATGCCATAATTTCAATAAAAAAATTTGCACATGTTGTCTACCACCAACATGATGGCCGGCCACTACATGTAAAATGGGAGGTTTGACATGCAAATCCTCCTATTTTACACTACAAATTATTTGGCCACTACAATTTGGCCTATAGCATTTTCAGAAATTTTCACATAGGTCCTATTTCATAATTTTACTCTCAAATGACAAAATCAAAGCATGAAATTTTCACACATGCACTTTCACATATAATAAACACAGAATATAACATTTAATTATTTTTGTGACTCGGTTTTGTGATCCCGAAACCACTTTTTGACTAGGGCCAAATTAGGGATGTCATAGTGGGGGGTTGCTGAGCAGCCAAATTGGTTCTAATATATTGGCTAAACCAATTGTTCATCATCTAATAGAAGGCTTGTCTAGCCTCACCATCACGGCTACTCGTAGCCGGTCTAGAATCGGATGGCACTGTCCCTTGCGCATGAATAGGCGCATTGCTTTTGACATCATCCACTACGGCTCGTTCAAGATCCATTTGCTATATAAAAGCACATGTCAATGTTAGGATTCATCATACGGTCACAATTCATAAATATGGCATGCATAGCTAGACTCATATACGCTATGGTACTCCTAGAACCAACTAAACCATAACTTTGATACCAATAAAATGTAACACCCCTAACCCGTATCCGTTGGTGGACTAGGGTTAAAGGCATTATTAGATGAATCGGAATATTTAACTTTCATTTCATAATCATCAAAGCATCAGAGATCAACATCAATATAGAGTCCCTTATACAGGTCTTCAAGACCTTAAACATCCTTCAGAAAAGAGTCAGGACTAAACCGAAGACATACAAAATTTTTCCAAAACTTAAACATTTTTCAAACAAGTATAGGTCACACGCCTGTGTAATTAGGTCGTGTGCCTTACACGGCATTAGACACGCCCGTGTATCTAGGCCGTGTCAAAATAGGGCATATATACTGACTTGCTCACACGGCCACAAGACACGCCTGTGTGCCTTGGCCGTGGTCGAGATTGACTTGGGCCACACGGCTAGCCACACGCCTGTGTGCCTTGGCCGTGCTCGAGTCTGACTTACAATTGTAGGGTACCCCAAGGAACACACGGCCGTGTAACATGACTATGTGTCACACACAGCTGAGACACATGCCCGTGTCCCTGCCCGTGTGGACAAAAATAGGTCATTTGAATAGCCAATTTGCCACTCCAACTTGAGTCAACCTACAAGCACTAAACCAAGCATAAATGCACAACCATTTCAGCCAATATCTATACCAAACCATACATAATTCATGCTATAACATTACCAATCATTTCAAATCTCAATTCATCAATCAATTCATACCAAAACTTAAATTAAAATCATACCTAAACATATGATCAATACATCATTCAATCAAATGCTCCAAACTTACCAAAACTTCCCAACATTGACCATTTCTTTTGGCCAATCAAAACATACCACAATTTCACATTAGCGACACATATCATATACCATTATCAAACTATAAGTTTAAACACAAACTAGCCATATCACATGGCTAAATATGTACATCACAAAACATAATTTAAACACTTCTAGCCTATACATGCCATACTTCAATATATACATTTTCAAAGTACCAAAATAAGGTTCGATAGTGTAGTGACGATCCTCGACGATCCCCGAGCTCACAGTAGCTTCGATATCTATAAAAACAATGCAAACACACATAAAGTAAGCTTTCAAAAACTTAGTAAGCCATATATAAATAATCATATCATTCAAAGCAAATAAGTATCATCAAATCATTTATACTTTGTATACCAATGCTAACACAAATCTCATATTCAAATATTTACCTTTCATTCTCAAATAGGCTATACAAAGTAAACATACCTGAATTTGATATGATTTCACAAAGTTATTCATTCATTTTCTCGGAATGACCATTGAACCATTCGAAAATGTAAGGATATGCGGATAGCTCAAAGAACATATACAATGCCAACGTCCCAGACGTGGTCTTAGATGTAATCAAACATCGATGCCACTGTCCCAAACAGGGTCTTACATGAAATCATATAAGATGCCGATGTCCTAGACATGGTCTTACACGTAAAATAGAATTCGATGCCAATGTCCCAGACGTGGTCTTACACGAAATCACATAACGAAATCCTATGTCATGACATATGTATCCTAACTATTCCTATGGTTCGTACGGGGCTTTTCAGACGTTGGAAATTATCGATACTTCCCCGAATAGCACATATTAAGCTGGAATATTCATTCCTAAAAAATTCAATATCATATGAATAATAATAATTCAATTCAAACAAGCTTATTTGTATATCGACTTACCTCGTACGGATTCGGATGAATAAAATCAATTACTCGACAACTTTCGACTTTCCTCGATCTAACTCCATTTTCTTTAATTCTTGGTCTATATAAATTCAAATTTAACTTCTTCAATCATAAATTCATTCAAAAAAATCCATAGATACATATTTAAGGCAATTTGCAAACTAACCCTCACATTTTCACATTTTGACACTTTAGTCCATAATTCACAAAATCACAAAATACACATAATTTGCATATACTTATGCTTGGCCGAATATTCATAGCTCTTATTCAAGTTCACACATTTCATTTATTTCACATTTTAGTCCCTTAATTTACAAATTTCACAATTTAGCCCATTTTACTCAAAATCATAAAAAAAAATCAAGATTGAGACATGGGATTGATAGTATTCGAAGAAACGATTACAGAAACGTAAAAATTATCAAATACCGAAACAAAAACGTACCTAAATAAAAGCTTAATATTGCCAAACCCTAGCAAGCCTTTTTGTTTTCTTTCCTTTGTGTTTTTGGTCATGGATGAACAAATGACCATAATTTCATAACTTTATTTTAGTTATAATTCATTTAGTAATTGTTTTACCATTTTGCCCTTTCATTAAAAGATAAATAAACCATTATAATAAGGTCATATTTGTCCACTCATGCTTTTAATGGTCAAATAACATAATAAGGACCTCTCAATTATAAAGCCAAATCAAATAAGCACTTTTAACAAGTAGCAAGCAACTTTTACATTTTACGGGATTAGGTCCTCTTATCAAATTGAGCACAAAAACAATCGAATTTTCAGACGAAATTTTCACATATGATAATCCACACATCATAAGCACGAAAAATAATATTTAACTATTTTTTGACTTAGATATGTGGTCCCCAAACCACTGTTCCGACTAGGATCAAAATCGGACTGTTACATTAATACTAGCCTATACATGCCATATTTATACATATCCACAATTTCAAAAGTACCAATAAGCAACTAGATAGTGTGATGCGTAACTCTAACTTGTTCGAAATGAGCGAGCTATCAAATCTCTATAAAACATGGAAAAAGAAACAGAGTAAGCTTTATAGCTTAGTAACCCCGTATAATTTAGAATTAAACTTACCATTTATACAATTAAGGCAATAAATAAGGTATACTCAATTCAATTTCCAAATGCCTAAACACAAACATTCATCAACAAGTTAGCCATATAATTACATGTAACCATCCATTATTTCAATTCAATGCTCAATACATTGTATTATATCAAATTCATATATCATGTACAACATTAGTAACATTTCATTCTCCATCATATAAAACAATAATCCATTTACAAACAGTAACTCATCCATATAAATAGTATTTATGCCCGTTGAACTTACTGGAATATCGAGGGATACTCGGGTAATATACATTACGTATAAATCAATAATTCATCAATTCATTATCATTTTTCGCTCTTTCGAGCTATGAACAGTAAGCTCCTCCTGAGCTGATTGACAATAAGCTCTATTGAGCTGAAACGGTAAGCTTTGACAAGCTGAAAACAGTAAGCTTTTATGAGCTGAAACAGTAAGCTCCAACGAGCTGAAAATAGTAAGCTCTTACAAGCTAATATATTGGTAAGCTCATTTGATCTGCGGTGAGTCTGCAACACATGTAGGATCTCGACCAAAATGATAACTCTAGTGACATGTCACTCATATCCTACGAATTCATACGGTTTAAACGAGGCTCGACAACTATCAGTCTATATCAATAAGGTATTCATTTTCCAAGTACATCAATTAATCAATTATATACATACATTTCAAATAATTACAAGCATTTAAAATTTCAATTTTAATTATACGAACTTACCTCATATAGCTTGGATAACAAATATCGGCTATTCGTCCACTTTTCTTTTTCCCTGATCTAATTTCGATCTCGGCTTATCTTGATCTATATATTATCAAATTTAGTACATTCAGTATTCAATCTATTCAATTTATCCCATAATTCATATTTTGGAAAATTTCTACATTTACCCTAAACTTTCACCCTTTTGTGATTTAGTCCTTATCACATAAAATTGCAAATTCATGCAATTTAGTTGCAATTTTGTACAACCCATGCTTAGCCAAATTTTAATGGAGTCCCTAGTAGCCCATATATTTTATTTATTCACACTTTTACCCACCTAACTTTACAATTTCTCAATGTAATCCCTTTTTGACATTTTTGTCAAAAATCAATTTACAAAACTAGTTTAACTATCAATAAACCTTCACAATCTATCATTAACCATCAATTTACTCAAGCATTCAACAATGGCAACATGTTAAATCTTTAGCAATTTCAAAATCTAAGGTACGGGCTAGCTAGAATACTAAGCAACGATCTCAAAAACGTAAAAATCATTAAAAACCGAGCTAAAATGAACTTACAATCAAACTTCAATGTGATCAAACCTTCAAGGTGTTTCAATGGCTTTTCTAAGCCCTAAATTTTTGGCTATCAAGAAGATAATGAAGCCAAATTGTTATGTTTTATTATTATTTTATAATTAATAACTAATTTACTATAATAACTTTAAATATACATCATTTAAAACACTTAAAATGTGTCCATATATGTCCACTAAGGTTTGAAATGATTTAATTACCATTTAAGGCCATCATATTTAAAAGCCAAAGCTATTAGACACCTTTAACTAATAGAACATGAATTTTACATTTTATGCAATGTAGTCTTTTTTCTCGAATTAAGCATTCAAACAGTAAATTTTTTTTACGAAACTTTCACACAATAATTCTATCATGATGTAAACTTAAATAAAATAATAAAATAAATATTTTGACCTTAGATTGGCGGTCTTAAAATCACTGTTCCAATTTGACTAAAAAACGAGCTGTTACACTAATCTTTTACTATGTCCAAACAGGCATTTTAACAACATTATGACTTTCATGAATCAGAGGCACTTCCATATTTCTCAATACACATGCTGTAACAGTTCATAATCATTCCAAAATCACATATATCATATTTCATAAATATTCAACAGTTTTCTAATAAATCCTTTCTCACCTTATATTCAGTTATAATATTTTGAATTTCAACTCACATTTTAAACATAATATATAAAATATATACATTCATAAATCAAAAGTAACATTATATATATGTATGTACAATTCTATACCTACGAACTTACCTTAACAATTACAATTCTAGAACGAGGCCGGCGACTAATTCGACACATTACCTTTTCCTTAATTTAGACCCATTTGATTCGCTTCTGGATCTAAATAATATTTTTTTTCATTCAATTAATACAATTCTAGCACTTAAGTGATATGTTTAATTGTATTAAATCCTTCCATGAACATTTTACAAATTTATCCCAATATTTTACCTTTTATACAATTTAGTCCCTAAACCCGAAATTTGCAAATTTACCATTTTTAATTAAAAATTCATGCTAGCTAATTTTCATAGGGTTCATAATCAGCCTATTTTTATCATCATTTCACAATATTACCTTAAATTTTACTATTTTCACAATTTAATCCCTAATCATTAAATTCATTAAAAATCACTTAACAAAATACTTATAAATAACAACTAATACCTCAAATTCATCATTTAACATCTAAAATCACAAAGATTCATCAATAGAAACATTCAAAACCTTTAAAAGTTTCAGAAATAGAGGTACGAGTTAGCTGGACTTAGTTGCAACGATCTCAAAAACATAAAAATTACAGGAAATAATCTCAAATTGAACTTATATTGTGACAACCCGAATTAGGGCCTAATCGGAATAGTGGTTTCGTGACCACAAATCCGAGATAGAAATAATTGTTTTATAATTATTTTGGGGTTTATGATATGATTGCATGATTGTGTGAAAATTTCGTGATGAAATTCTATGCCTAAAGTGCTTAAATTGAAAGTAGGGACTAAATCGAATAAGTTGCAAAATTTGCATCCCGAAGTTTTAGTATGAAATTGTTTTGGAATATTAATTAGGAGGTCTTAAATAGCAATTTGACCAATTTTAAGTTCATGGACAAAATTAGGACATGGAAGGAATTTTGAAAGTTTAGTAAGGAGGGCATTTTGGTCATTTGGATATTAAATGAAATAAAATGGGAAAAATAACACAAAATTGGTCATCATCCTCCTTAGTTGCTGCCGAATTCTCCCTCTCTCCATAGCTAGGGTTTCTTCAATTTTCAAGCTCCATAGTAAGTGATTCCAAGCCCGTTTTAATGTTCTTTACGTTTTTGGAATCCGGAAGCTCGATTAAGCTTATGCTAGTAATAATTTAACCTAGGGTTCATATTTGGAAAAATACCCATAGGTGAAATTTGTGTATTTTGATGTTTTATGATAGAATATGAGGTTTTAAATTATGTTAAATAACTTGTGCTACTCGGTTTTAAGTGAAAACGAGTAAAAGCAAGCATAATCGGTAAAAATACCTATTGTTCATAACTATATGATAGAGTGAGAATTTGATGTGGTTGTAGAAGAGAAAATGTTCAGCATATCATAAAACATAAGAATAAGGGCTGAAATTAATTCCCGAGCCTAGGGGCAAAATGTAATTTTGTAAAGTTAGGGGCAAAAATGTAATTTTTCCATGATGTGATTTTTGGATTGAAATAAATAGTATGAGTATTAAATGAGCTAAATGTGTTATTATAGATCAAGAAAGACGCGGAATTGATCTCGAACGGGGGAAGGAAAAAGTTTTGGACTAAATTGCAAAATTTCCACATTTTGCACCAAGGTAAGTTTGTATGTAAATATTACAATAATTTCATGTACATTCTTATATTTCAGCCTATTATATGTATATACTAGCTGATGTTGAGGTATAAACCGACTATTGGAAGAATGGAAATAAATAATAGAGAGATAGATCCCGGTTGAACATTCGGAAAAAATCGAATAAAATAGATGGAGCGTAGCTAGGTCACATGTATGATGCCGAGTGCACATCATGTGTACAAGAAAGCTACGAGACACCCTGTAGTAGCTAGGTCACATGTGTGATACGAGATGTATCCCATGTAGACAAGAGAGCTACGTGAAAGATAAATGTAGCTAGGTCGCATGCGTGATTCCAAGTGAAGGACACCATGTAGACAAGAGAGCTACGTGAAAGATAAATGTAGCTGGGTCGCATGCGTGATTCCAAGTGACGGACACCATGTAGACAAGAGAGCTACGAGACAAATCGGCTAGGTCGCATGAGTGGTACTAAGTGTTCACCATGTGTACAAGAGAGCCGAACTAAACGAAGTATGATGGTGGGGCGTGTCTTTGAAACCATTAAATATCGAGGATTGATCCGAATTGTTCAACGGGATGGTTTTGTGGTGATATTGTGGTTTGGACCTACACTTATGGTGAATGAAATGTGGTGAAAATGATTTGTGGTATATACATATATAAGATAAAATGAGGTTAGCATAAAGAATGTGTGAAAGAGTGAAATTAGCATTAAAACTGTTTTTAGATGGTAGCAGTGACGTGATTTTGAAAAATCACCAAAAATAGGAGGAATATAATTAGAGGTTGAATGAGATGTGAAATTAAAGTTTAATGAGTCTACTTTCATATAAAAGAAACAGAGCAAGCAAAGGAATTCTATATTTTGAGATATTTACAATTGTATGTGACTTGCTCAGGATGAATACGTGATCCCCTGTTCCAACTTTGAAAATCATTAAAAATTGTACAAAGCAAATTAAGAAATATAGTTTACATGCCTAAATTCCTTATTGAGACTATTTTTAAATGAAACAGACTTCAGGGTTGTTTGAATTGTGTACTGAGAGAAATTCAATTTGTAGTGAACAGAGGTCAGATCAGTCGAGCTGTGTAACAGGGAAACTTTAACTAATAAACTGTACTAATCGGCTGAACCAAAATTATAGAAAAAATTAGCAAAAATCTTTATGAGTCTAGATTCAGGAAATTTTACAGATTTGAATTTCGAGTTTGGTAACTCGAGTTATGATTTATTTAGTGAATATGACGCAGCAGAGACAGCTTAATCAAAGTGGAATGAATAGTGAAGTTAAAGTAGATGTACTTGAATTGTTGTGTAAACATGTTAGATTTTTTTTTAATTAGTATTTACATACTTACTTACTAAGCTATAAGCTTACTTTGTTTCTCTCTTTTGTCTTATAGTGTTCTCCGGCTTGCTCGGAGTTAAGGATCGTGAAGATCTATCCGCACTATCCTACTTTAGGTATTTGAACTAAACGTTTTGAATTATGGCATGTATAGCGTGCTTAATTATTTTGTTACGTGTCATATTTGTCTAGGTTTAAAATATTAGTTACAGTACTCGACCAGCTAATTTGTACAAGCCATTAAAGTTGGCTAATATTGTTCAAGACATATTTATATTTCGATTATGTTTAATGGTATGTATTATGTTCTAGTAATACCTTGTATCCTGTTCCGGCGACGGTAACGGGTAGGGGGTGTTACATATATGCAAAGGGGGACATTGATCAAACTTTACAAGCTTCTCCAATGGTGATTTATTTTTCAATTTGATAACCCTATTTGGAAGATACCATGTTTTATTTATTATTTTTAACATATATTTATTAATTTACAACATTAACCTTATTATAATCTTATAACTTAACAAATTAAAAGACCTTTAACCATCCATTTACAATTAATACTGTCCAATTTCTATAAAGTCCTCTTTCTTTTAATGATTAAACCATTTAATCGTTGTAATTCAATAGTGGCTAGATTTTACACCTTTCACGATTTAGTCCTTTTTATTTATAATTAACCATCAAAACGTTAAAATTTCTTAACGAAACTTTAATACAACTTTAATAACACTCTGTAAATATTTAATAAAATATTTACGACTCGGTTTATAGAAACGAGGTCCCGTTACCTCATTTTCTAAAACCACTTGACTTTAAGGTTATACCACTTGAACTTAATTGTTCTCTCAAATAGCATAAATTACCAATTCAACATTTATTTTAATATCATATTTGACTCGTAAATATTACTACTTGATATTTACGAACTCACTCATCAGATTTGTGGTCTTGAAACCACTGTTTCGGACACCACTGAAAAATGGGCTGATACACCAAGTGTTTCACACTGTATTTAAAAAGGTTATCTGAAGTATAAGTTGTCCATCAAATCAAAGCGTTCTCGTGATATGAATAAGATTGTGTGGGATGACTTAGAATGTATTATCCATCATAATAAGTTGTGTTCTAGGTTGAATCAAGATCTGATTAGTAGCTTGATAGTTACCAAATTCATCATGAGAGTCTGCCAAGGTAGGATCTATAAGAAGTTCAACATAAAAGATCAGTTTTTATAAGAATCCACCAAAAATAACATCTGTGTGTATCGTTTGAGAGAAGTATTCAAAATCTATCTGTGTGAGAGTTCGTTGAAAGTAAATTTGTATAAATATCTTTTAAGGAATGTAACTGTTCTCCAAGAAGAATATGAGATCTGCATTGAGTGATGAAATTCAAATTCTTCCTAATGTAAGATTTGTGTGTAGGATGAAGATTGGTGTATATGTATGCACCGATATTAGAAAAATTATTCGCCAAATACAAAAAGGAAATCCATAGTCTTTAAGATGAGGAATTCAAAAACAAATACTTTAATGTAATTTGAGTTAAAACTCACTAAGTTCATTTGAACTTACAAGTGTTTATTTATGTTACAGGTTTTGCTTTAAGATAGGGTATGCTAGGAGGGACCAAGTCAGGATTATGCTTATGTAGCAATTTGAGTTGTGATGTTAGGCATGTAAAAGGCACCTTAGGAATATGGCGCTTAGTACACTATGCCATAAGAAGTTCACCTTTAACAAAGTTTTAAATTGTGATATTGTCATATACTTATTTTGAAAATATAATGTATTCTTAAACACCTTTTTTTATTTTTAAGAATAGTACAAGATGAAATAAGAAGTATGTTTTAGAATACTTTTACGTCGGTTGTAAAATTTTTTTCCTAAGTGTTTATGTGTTATAATATCCAATATTTGGATTTGATGATTCGAGTTGGGTAGAAAGTGTTACAACAACTCTACACCTTCAAGACAACATGAAGCAGCATAGAATAATTCTTATTGCTCGACCAATTTGGCACTTTGGTTGATCCTTTCTCTACAAATTTGTTGATTTCTCATTTGTAACCAAAAAAAAAAAAAACCCTAAATTTAGTGCTTTTCTTTTATTTTTTCTATTCCCTTTTCTTTTATTCTAATTTTTATAATTATATTTTTTCCTCGTTGAAATAGTTTTACACAACTTACTAAATATTATTTTTAATACGAAATTATTAACTTATTAAATATTTATTTTTAGTAAAAACATATTCAATAATTTAATAATATTACATTTAATTATAAAGTAAATAACATATACATAATATTTCACAATTAATATTAAAATTATTAACATATATTGGTTATAACATGCCTGTTAATTTTGGTACTTTCAAATTAATATTTAATTTATCAATTACAATATCTGGCTAACAACAATTAATAATTAGAAATCAAGTTTGTAATGATTTTTGTCAAGAATAACTTTGAGTTCGAATTACAGTTTTATAAAATAAACAAGAGCCAATGACTAAATAATTCAATTATTCAATTTTTATAATAATATTAAAGTTTGAATATTAAAATTACTATTTGTTACAAATTTAGAGCATATGCAAATAAATACCTTACATTTTCATTATTCCAATTCACAATACTTATTTGGATAACGAATGTGGATATCTAAATCTATTGCTTACAAAATACTTATAATTTTGAATATAGATTTAGGGAAAATATTTAGTATACTGCGAGTGGAGTTTTTACACTCCATAAGTAGGGTCAGGGTTGATAAATATCCTATAAATGTATAGTAAAATATTTTTTTTTAAAAAAAGAGACATATGACAATTTTTTTAGGTTGCTTGTGGAAAAAAAAAGGTATAATGTCAGTAAACCAAATATTAATTCATAAACTTATATATAAAGGATTTTAGTATATTTGAATTTAGATTTTTCTCATTTGGTTATGAAAATTGTTGGAAATTTTTAATTTGCTTCTTTGAAAATTCAAATATCTAACAAATAGTAATCTTTATCAAATTTTGATTTTGATAATAATACTCGAATAATTTGTAGATAAATAAATGAACTCAAATTTTAAGCATATTTACAAATCCAAATTTGGATAATTTAAAAATGTAGATATTCTACCAGCTATCGTTCCTTTAGTGTAGTGACAAATTATTTTTGTTTATTAAGTCGTTGTCATGTCCGATTGAAACGAGATGAAATGAGTGAAATTTTGTTGAGTCAGTCGAGTTGACAAGATTTATTTTATTATCCTAACACGATTTGAAATTTTTTTTTTAATTGAGTGAAATGAAATGAAATGCAAGTTGTGTTGAGTTGAATCGAATTGAGTGAAATTAAATAAATTAAACATGTCAATTTAAAATCTTCTTACAATATAATTAATTTTATGTTAGAGAACATAAAATTGAAGCCATAAATATTTAGAAACTCTTTAAAAGCAAAATAAGGGAAAAAGAATAAGATGCTATAGTATGATAAATTTGAATCGATAATAACTCAATTTAACTTTTTTTTGGTTTGAGTCGAGTGAAATGAAATTCGAGCCGAATCGAGTGAAATTATTCGAGTTAAATTAAAAAATTAAACATGTCAAATTAAAATCTTGTTACAATATAATCAATTTCATGTTAGAGCACCTATATTTGAAAATTTTTCAAAGCAAAATAAAAAAATACTTTAACATGGTAAACTTGAATAATTAATTAACTTATTTAGGTACTCAAAATTATTATTCTAGAAATTTTTTAAATATTTTTAGATTTTTAAATTTTTATGAATTTTTAAAAAATATAAATTTTGGAATTTTTATAATTATTTTGAATTTTAAAATTATTTTGAATTTTTAAAATTATTTTGAATTATTTTATAATATTTTAGAGACTAATTTGCTTATTTTCAAACTTGACATGGACCAAAAGGGTTTTTACACCAGTCTATTATTCAAATTATTTGAACTATAAAATTCAACTTGAAAATCAAATTACTTATTCGAGTTGAGTCGGATAATTTGAATAACTCGAATAACTTGATTCGATTAACTCGAAATTCAAAATTTTTTTCCAATTTTTAATCGATTCGAGTTTTGCTCACCCTATTTATTAAGGTCCACATTTTATTATTTTGGGATTTTTATTTTAAAATTCAATGTTTTTATATATTCTTTAAAATTTTTATTTTTTATAATTTTTGAATACTTTTTAATGAAAATTTGGAATTTATTATAATTATTTTGAACTTTTTGAAAATATTTTTATTTTTAAAAATTTTGTTGAGAGGGACCAATTTGCTCATTTTTTAAATTGTTAGGGACTAAAGATATATCTATACCAATTTATTACTCAAGTTATTCGAACTATTCAAATTGCAAAATTCAACATGACTCGATCTTGAGAATCAAATTACTTAATAGAATTTATTTGAAAATTCTAATAACTTGATTTGATAAATTCAAAGTTCGAAAAAAATTTAACTTTTTAAAGTTGAATCAATATTTGCTCACCCTTAAACTTCCTCGTAACCCTTATAAAAACACTAATGATTAATAATTATTAAAATAATAAGAAAATCCCTATACTACAAACCCTTATATTTTTACATCTAAGCCTTAACCTTTTACCTAATATTCTGTTAAGCCCTCAATCATTAACTTATTCCCAAATAAGCCTCTGTCCTTTAATTTGTAACAAAATAAACCTTAAATGTCAACAAATTTTCTGTTAAATAAGAGTTTGTTTAGATACTATAAATAATAATAATTTCAAATCATGAGTGACAAAAATGGTAGCATATAACCTAATTTTCCAAATGACAAAACACCAACACTGCAATTTTCTCAATTGAGTAACCCTTATTTGCAAAAAAAATAAAAATGAAAAGATAAATAAAAAAATTGAAGTGAAAGAGAAAAGAGGCGCCCTATAAGATTCCAATATTTGTTCACTGATTTCCCCAATGAGAGCGGCCTTGGCTTTTCTTTCATCTCACCTCTCAAACTTATGCTCCTGCTGCCCCCTCCCTCTTCTTTTTCGATAACTCCCTATTCCTTTCTCTGTCTCAATTTCATCTCTTATCCACTTTTAACTACTCTCAAAACCACTCATATAGATATCCATATTTGTTAGGCCTCAGCATATTTACGCTTCATGCAATGGCCATCGACAGCATCTCCAACATAGCCTCCATGACTCACTATCCAAAAGATGAAAAAAAAGATGAGCAGAAAAAGCTGGTTTTTGATGCCTCGGTGCTCAAGTTCGAATCCCAGATACCAAAAGAATTTATATGGCCTGATGACGAAAAGCCTTCCGCTAATGTACCAGAACTCCAAGTACCACTCATTGACCTAGGAGGCTTCCTTTCTGGTGACCCTGTTGCTACAATGGAAGCTTCAAGGTTTATCAGCGAGGCATGTCAGCAGCATGGTTTCTTCCTTGTAGTTAATCATGGAGTCGATGCAAAACTCTTGGCTGATGCCCACAAGTACATGGATAACTTCTTTCTATTGCCACTTAGACAAAAGCAAAGGGCTCAAAGAAAAGTTGGTGAGCACTGTGGATATGCTAGTAGCTTCACTGGCAGGTTCTCGACCAAGCTCCCATGGAAGGAAACACTTTCTTTTCGCTATTCAGCTGAGAACAACTCATCCAAGATGGTGGAAGACTACCTTCTTAATAAAATGGGAAATGAATTAAGGTTACTCGGGTAAGAAATTCGGATATAGATATTTTTAAAGTGATTCAAGATTATGCTTGTGAATGCTGAAATCTTGAGTCTTTTTGTTTATAGGAGGGTTTACCAGGACTACTGCGAGGCGATGAGCAAGCTTTCTCTCGGGATAATGGAGCTTTTAGCCATTAGTCTGGGCGTCGGCAGAGCACATTTCAGGGAGTTTTTTGATAAAAATGATTCAATAATGAGACTAAACTACTATCCCCCTTGTCAAAAACCAGACCTCACTTTAGGAACAGGGCCTCATTGCGATCCAACGTCTTTAACCATCCTTCACCAAGACAGAGTTGGTGGCCTTCAAGTGTTTGTAGACAACGAATGGCATTCAATTAGCCCAAATTTCGAAGCATTTGTCGTTAACATTGGCGACACCTTTATGGTAACATACTTTTTCAGTTAATCCATACATATTCTTTCACTGTAGTAGATGTTGATTAAGCTTAGTGGGGTTTTTTCAGGCACTGTCAAATGGGAGATATAAAAGTTGCTTGCACCGAGCAGTGGTGAACAGCCATAAGCCAAGAAAATCTCTGGCTTTCTTTTTGTGTCCAGAGGGGGATAAAGTGGTAACCCCACCAGCAGAGTTGGTGAGCCAGAACAGACCCAGAGTATATCCAGATTTTACATGGCCTATGCTGCTTGAATTCACACAAAAGCATTACAGGGCTGACATGAACACTCTTCAAGAATTCTCAAACTGGGTTCAACAGAGAAACAGCTGAGGCGGTCTTGTCTCTCTCTACTGTCTAGTTAAGGTGTCGTCACAAAATACAAACAAATCTTGGCATATCACTCAGTCAGTGCCATACGACAATGAATTAATTGAAGAGATGGGATGGGTTTTTTTGCTACCAGTTAGAAGGAATGACCAAAAAGCAAAGAAATGCCCCCTTTTTTTTTTCATGTTCATGATGTTAGAGTGATAACAAGCTTGTTAGTGATGAACAAATGGCAAGACAAGAGATACAAATAAGGAACCCCCATAAAGAGCTTGATTAGGTTTTCTTTTTTCTAATTTTGCATCTTCATTGATGATACAAGAAAGGCAATCAATAGATTCACCTCTGTTCTTCATGTAAAAACAAAATTAGGGTACTTGTTAATTACTACCATCTTTTTTTAAAGTAACTTCATGCATTACCAAAGTGATTTTATATTTTATCACAGCTCTAGTGTTCTAAAAATTAGATTTGGATCCATGGGATTATTCTATGAGGATTTGTCCAATCGAGAATCCTTTAAACCGGTTAAAAATAGATTGAATCCATAATACTGACATCTTAAAAAAATTGAAAAATCCGTTTTAAACTTGTTTTTGAACTTCTTTTATTATGGAAAAATTAGGGTAAATTACATTAATTATCCCTAACCTTTGTTAAATTTACATTTAAGTTATCTAACATTTAAAAGTTACATAATTGTCACTATAATTATTAAAATGTTACATTTTTGTTTCTCATCTATTAACTTTGGTTAAGAGGGTGACATGGCACGTTAATTTAAAAGGTTAATAGTAAATTTAGCCCCTAAACAATAACTAAAATATCAACCTGATACTTTTAAAATTGTTCTTAATAGTAATTCTAAAAAATTTAAAGGGTAAACTACTCAAATAATCACTCAAGTTTTAACGCGTTCTTATTTTGGTCACCGATTTTGTTTTGTTAATTTAGTCACCTCATTAGATTAATTGTCATTTTCAGTTACTCCACCATTAAAAGCATTGGCCACTAAACGAAATGTTGACCTGCTTGATTGGTATAACAATAAATTTAACCCTTAACACTTTACACATTATGTCAATTTGTTCCTAATTCTAAAAAATTCAAAAATTCAACTCTTAATATTTACATATTTTTTCAATTTAGTCCAAATTAAAAAATATAATTTTAAAAACTTGAAAATATAGAAAAATTTATGATAAAATGATATAAAATATAAATTATTAAAAATTTATAAAATTACATAAAGTCTTAAATTTGAATTTGGTTGAGAGAATCAAATCACTATTTCTTGAATTTTAATAAAAAAATTTAGGGATTCAACAATTTAACCCTCAAGTTCTCTTCAATTTTTTGAATCAATATTTCTTTTCCCTTTACATGCCATCGAGTTAAACAAGTCATTTGAATTAATTTTTTGAATCAAACACTACCAAATCCAACTAGCACCGTGATCAAACAGTTGGTTGAGGGATTCAAATCAGAAAGCCTTTACTTATAGAAACATATTTGGCTCCATTTCGACAGCAAAGTGCAGGACTTTGAATGATTCAAATGTTAAAGGCTAAGCGGTGCATCATTGATAAGTTTTTTTTTTTTTTTGATTAAAAGAAAACGTAAAACTAAGTTTAGGTGTGTCTGTAAGAAAAAAAGAAATTAACTTTGGGTGTGGATTTAATGGTGAGTGCTCGATGATGAAGTGATGATTTAATTTGAGGATGGTAAAGTTGGGTATGGATTTGGTATGATATTTGAAATTGTGAGGTTTTGGTGGGAGTATGAGAACAATGGGAAGCTTGAAGAAGAACGGGGGAGGAGATGAAGGGAAGAATGTTGTTTTACAAAGTTTCTCTCTTTTGTTTGGTTGACCAAAAAATTTGGTAACATGAAGAAAAATTTTGAACCTTTTTTCTTGTAATCTTTTAATCGCAATTTTATGAGTTGAATATATCAAAAGTAGGAACATTTTGTGGGTTTTTCATGATTTTGAATTATAGAAAAATTTATTTATTTTGATTTTGGTTTGGTTGATTATTTTTTAATGTTTTATATTTTGAATATTTTCTTTATAATTTTTAGAATTAAGACCAAATAACAGTTAAGCCTTTATATAAATTTATATATTCTTAAAATATTTTATATTTTATGTCCTTTTATAATAAATTATGTATATTTTCAAGTTCTTAAAATTATAATTTTTAATTTTTTGAATTTAGACTAAATTGACAAAATGTGAAAAATTTGAGATTAAATTTGTTGATTTTTTCTAGAATCAAGTCCAACTTGACAGAATGTGTAAAGAAAAGACTCTTACATCAACATTTTGCTCAGTGACTAAGGCATTTTAACGGTGGAGTGACTAAAAATGAATTAACAAAAAAATGGTGACTTAAATAGGAATGCATTAAAACTTGGGTGACTATTTTAGTAGTTTACCCTTTAAATTTTTTAGAATTATTATTATGAAATTGATATTTTAGTTATAGTTTAAGGGCTAAATTGGTTATTAACCCTTTAAATTAACATGTCACATTACCCTTTTAACGGAAGTTAATAGATGAGTGACAAAAATATAAGATTTCAATAACTTTAGTGATAATTATGTAACTTTTGAAAGTTGAATAACTAAAATGTAATTTTAATCAAAGGTAAGGGACAATCGATGTTAACTAATGTATTTGATAAAGAATTCTATAAGTAGCCTTTGATTTTGTATGACAATTTATTTGATTTAATAAATGATATTTAACCAATAAATGTTAGGTGTAATAGTAAAGTACACTACACTTCGAATGAGAGAATATAGGTTTGAAACTTGAATACAACATTGTTGAAAAGAGACCACCACCAACTCCAAACATTAACTGCAAAACAGAAATGATTCATAAAAAAATACATATTTATATTAAATATTTTGTTCAATTTAATATTTATTTAATATTTAAATTATTTTTAACGCAATCATTCAATTCCATCGACATAACACCTCACCTATTTGACTTTCAGATTGGTCTTTTTAAAACATTTTCATACTCTACCTTAGTCTTTTCATCTTAGGTATGTTGGTACAAATAGATAAATAATACCAATAAATTCAACCGACCCTATTAATGGACCGCCTTTGAAGTTCAAGTTGGATTTGGCGTATCAAACCCTTTATTTCACACCATCAACTTATCTGCATTTAAAGGAACAGAAATAATTTTTCTCCATATCTTTACCGACCATATATTGTATAATATAAAAAATATCTACATTTAAAGGAACTCAAACTTTATTAATTGAAAGAGAAACAATCAAATAACATGATCACTCATTTTCTAATAACAAATCTTAATCCCTAGATGTAATAGCTAGCAACCAATAAGCTTGATTCATTTGAAGTTCTTGCACTTACTTGGTGTAGGGCTAATGCTGTCAAATAAATGGAGGAGTATTCTGGCCCACCAAATTGCATGATTCAGAGGAACAGGGTGCTAGAATCCATTGAGGATTGGCAGACCTTTCACTGTAAAATGTATTGTTCTGCAAATATATATATAATTTTAGATACATATAGATTTGGAAGCTTTTGGCTATATAGAAAGCAAAGGAATACTTAGCAACATTTGTCGTGATGTTTGTCATTAAATGCTGCAACATTCTTTCATTGATATAATAATACAGCCAAACTTTTTGAAATTGAGGGCGTGTGAATGTAAGTTCCCATGTAATTATAGCCTCACCATTCATTTAACTAATAAGTCTTGCCAGTTAACCATCCATTGACCACCGCATCTAGTAGCATCATGTGAATTAGGTGAAACTATTATTATTAGGGGATGATGAGGTGGAAGCTTAATTAGCCAATGAACATCAAAATGATTTTTTATGTGTATATACATCAAGATCATAGTTTATTTCAAATTATATTTAAGTTCCCATGTAATTATAGCCTCATCTTCACTCTATTTTTTGTTCCCAATCTTTGTGATGAAGCTTCATCTGGAGTACGTGATTAACATCATAATATGGATCTGGCTTATTTCAAATTATATATAAAGGATCTAGTAAGATAGTTAAGATACTAGTAACAAATTTGAAATTTAATACAAATCACCATAGTATCCCATACACACCTATCTAAACTATCACTCAGGTACAACATGTGGATTGATCCCACAACTTTGGGATGTGATGAAGACCCTTGGTCAATGAGCTGAATGCTGAAGTTAAATAGAATTGAAATTTAAATATCCAACATTTATAATATTGCATTTATTTTAGTTTACGATTTTTTCTACAACTATAATAATAAAAAGATTGTATTGTGTTACAGAAATAACTTAACAATAAAAGATCAGGAATCTATGATAAATGATTAAGAATCTATGATAAAAGATTAAGAATCTAATTACTTCATGCTATTAGAAACAATTTTTTTATGGATCTTTTTGACCATCTCCCTATTAGAGTAAACCAAGAACACTAAAGAATGAACTTTCAAGAATAGATAAAATTGAAAAAAGCCTAAAGTGGATATAGATGAGAGAATTCTAGAGTTGGCATTCTTTTCAACTAAGCTATCAATACAGTAAATCGGAGCTTAAATAGACCATTTTTGTAACAACTTATTTTTAGTCAAGTCGGAACAGTGGTTTCGGGACCACAACTCCAAAGTCAAAATAATTATTTTATTTTATTTTAATGTTTACAGCATGATGGTATGATTGTGTAAAATTTTTGTTAAGAAATTTTATTATTTGAATGCTTAATTCGATAAAAAAGACTAAATCGTGTAAAGTGAAAAAGTGTTGTTCTAATAGTTAAATCGTGTAAAGTTTAAAAGTGTTGTTCTAATAGTTAAAGGTATTAAATAACTATGTAATTAAATAGTGGAGGTCCTTAAATGGTAATTAGACATAAAATGGATGATATTAAATGGTTTTATAATAAGGTTATTTTTGTAAATTGTAAATACATGTTAATAAATTAATTAAACAACAAATGGCCATCATCTTTTATGTTCTTCCTCAACCGAAAATCAAGAAGAAAAAGCCATGGTTAGGGCTCGATATTAGGCCAAAACTTTGTCGTCCATTTAGGTACGATTTTCGTTTTGTTTTTAATGATTTCTATGTTTTTGTGATCGTTGCAGCTTAATCTAGTGAGCCCAAGGACTAATTTGCAAAATTTTTGAAGGTTTAGGATGTTTCCATTGATGAATATGTATGAGTTTTAATGATTGATGAAAGATTATGAATGTTTGATGATATTGGTACAAGTTTTGTTAAGTGATTTTTAGTGAAAATGCAAATTAGGGATTAAATTGTGAAATGTGGAAACTTTGTAGTTAAAATGTGAAATAAATGAAAAATATGGGCTGCTAGGGACCTAATTGAAAATCGGATAGCATGGGTTGTGCTTGAATTGCATGAATTTGTAATTTTATGAAATAAGGACCAAATTGTAAAAATGTGAAATGTTAGGGGTAATAATGTAAAAGTGCCTTAATGTGTGTTTTTGGATTAAATTAAATAGAGAGATTATTAAATAAGCTAAATTTGATATTATATAGATGAAGAAAAACGAAGTTCGGATCTGGATCGAGGGAAAAACAAAGTAATTGACTAGTAGATCCATTTAGCCGATTTTACAATCAAGGTAAGTTTATATGATTAATGAGCTTAATCTTATATGTGTTTATATACTTAAATATTATAATTGTGATATTACGACACTACGGAATCTATCAACAAAGCATTGACATAGTGAGAATCCTGGTTGGACCTTAGGAATAGATAGGATACTAGTGACATGTCATTAGAGGTTACTGTGATTATGTAATTCGGGTGTTGGTCCTGTACGTCCTACCGGTGGCTGAGAATACAGGCATGTGTTGCGATTACTTGACAGCTTGTGTGAGCAGCACTGTGTAGCTACGTCTTGACCGACAACTTGTGTGAGCAGACCCGTTGATAGCTCGAGAGTGAGCAAATATGTGATATGAGATTGAGATAGCTTTGGCTATGTATGTGGCACTTCGGTGCGAGATTCTCGAGTATCCGATATTATTCCAAATGATTCAACGAGAAATGATGATGATACGAGGATGTAAGCAATGATATGGATCAGTTCAGGTACTAGTGATAAGTTTGGCAAGTAAGTGATGATTGAAAAGTTCATATGAAAAGTAAGTGATAGTTGATGAATTTATACATGATAAATAGAATTATGGAAATGTGCAAATTGTTGAATTGAATGTATTACTTATATTTACTTATGTTCTTTAAATTGTGAATGAGGTGGCATATTATACCTATTAATCATATGAACTTACTAAGCTATAAAGCTTACTCTATTTATTTTACCGTGTTTTATAGTGAATTTAAAGCTAGCTCATATTTGAGGATCGCCGGAGACTTCATCACACTATGAAGCCATCATTTTGATACTTCTGAATCTATGTTTTTGGAATATATGGAGTGTGTAAGAACTTTGTTCATTTTGGTTATGGATTGATAATGAATTTAGCCATTTGAATTGACTTGTAAAAATCTAAAGCTTGGTTTTGTATATAGCATTGAGAGTTGGCTTAATTTGGTTGTGTAATGGTTTGTGTTGTGAGTTCATGGATGGATATATGATGCTTGTGGATTATAGATATTGTGGATGTCAAATGTTTGATTTGGAGAAGTTATATGTTTGTGAAATTGAAGCATAATGAAGCATGTTTGAAAGTGTTTAATTAGTTTATTTGTATATGTAATTTTGGTATAAATGGAATGGTCTATTTGGTGACTTTTGTGTAATGTGGACAATGGTATAAAATTTGCATGAATTAGGCTTGATTTGGTTAGTTTGAATGATTATGTATGTTATGTTTTGGTACAAATTAGGTTGATGTAGGTGAAAGCATGATTGGGTGGAAAAATGGCTTGGTAAATAGCCTATTTTTGTCCATACGAGCAGAGAGACGGTTGTGTGTCTCAACCGTGTGTGACACACGGTTAGGTTGCACGGCTATGTGTCCCTTGGTATTGTAATTGAAATTAAGTCAGTATGCTCTACACGGCCTAGCACACAAGCGTGTGACTTGGCCGTGTGACATAAGTCAGTATACCCTACAGATATAATTTGTATCACATGACCTGGCACACGGGTGTGTGTGGCCATTTCTAGGGCATACGGGCTAGTCACACGGACATATGTGTTGGTCGTGTGACCCAAGTCAGAGAGTTACACGGGGTCAGACACAGGCTGGGACACGAACATGTGATCCCATTTCGAATGTCCACACGGCCTGTGACACGGGCGTGTGTCCCTTATATTTTGCAAAATTTTCTATGTTTTGTAAAAGTTTCCTGAGTTATCGGTTTAGTCTCGAACCTTTCCGAATGCATGTTTTGGGCTCCGTAGGCTCGTGTTAGGGACAATGTGAATGATTTTGATTGATAATTAATTGAATTTGAAAAATGTATGTAATTATTGTGCTATAAATCTAGTAATGCTCTGTAACCCTATTTCAGTGTTAAATACGGGTGTAGGGTGTTACATTTATTGGTATCAGAGCTATGGTTTAGTCGATTCTTAGACTAACGTTCTGTATGTGAGAGTCTAGCCATACATGCCATATATAACCTGTGATAGTGTGATATCTCTTGATAGTTTAAAATGTGTTTTTTTATAGTAATTGGATCCCAATTGTACTGTAGCTGATGATGTTGAAAGTAACGCGCCTGCGTCCGTTCATGGAGTAATTGACTGTTTTGTCCTTGTGGGCAAGTGATTGACTTGGACTGTGTGGTTGACGGATTTGATTGCAAATATATGTTGGTGATATGAATGACTTGACTGTGATTGTTTGATTCAAATATGGGCATGATATTCTGATTCTGTATGTTGTATGCCATGACATTTATATCTGTTGCATGGGTTATGGGTTATATTAATGGAGGAAGTATTGAAAGTGGCTTGCCCACGTACTGGAGGCTTTCCCTCAACTTACTGATAACTGAGTAGCAATGCTGCAACTGTGGAGTGTAGGGCTGGGTGGGTTGAGCTATTCCCCACATGGAGTGTAGGGTTGGTACGGGGGTGTATACGGATTGATTGGGTTGGGATTGCATTCACATTCTGATTTTGATTACATTTTGATAATCTGATTCGATTCGATTACGTCACTTGATTTTGATTCGGTTCGATTCGATTCTAGTTCGATAATGTTTCTTATTCGTAATGGGTTAAAGCCCATCCGTATGCTTGTCTGTTATAGTAGGCTAAGGCCCAATTGATCTGGGCCGTAAGTAAGGTGGGGCGGACTTTTAATTCTTTTATATGACCGATCGTTCCTTTTATAGTAGGGGATTTCACTCGAGTTTTCGTAAACTCACCCCGCTTATTAACCTTTCGGTAATTTCCACCTTAGACGGATCGGAGCTACGAGGGGCTCGGAGGAAGCCACACACACTGTTTATTTTATAGTTTTGTTTATTACTTTTAAATGTTTTATGTGGGTTGTAGTAAAGTCATTGTAATTTTCTGGATTTCAAATTTGAAATTTTACGTATTGTTCTTATAATTGCTAGTATTAGAACACGGTTTTCCAAAGCAACTACTGTTGTTCAAAACATCACGTATCCGTAATTGTTTTTAAATCAAGCTTCCGCAACTGCCAAGATTTTCACAAAGTTGTTAAGAATGTTATTCATCTGAGGTTTCTAACAAGGTTTAAAAAAGGTATAAGTTTTTAATTATTAAGAAGGGTTTTTAATGGAAACATGGTTTTCGAAAAACACCTCAATGTGATATGCCAGATTTGAGCCAAACTTCCAGGCCGGGTTTGGGGTGTTACATTTAATGGCATCAAAGCCTAGGTTGCAACAACTCGGCCGTGGATTGGGTTTTCAAAGGTTGAATTTCAGAAAATTATTTTCAACTACGTGGTCTGTTTGAAGTATTTCTCTTAAAAAGTGTGGCACACCGAGTCTCCGGCGCCGAATCCGTAAGTCTTCTGAATACTTTTGTCTGTTTAGAAATTGAAATATTGTGGATTCCTTAGATATTGGTCTGAATTTAAACTTGGTTTTTATTTTATGTGGATGTGATGTTTGGATATAGAAATTGTATATATGTATGGTAAATATGTGGCTGCTTCTGTGAATAAGTGTTGTATGTATGAGATGTTTCAAGTTCTAGTTGAAGTGTGATAGTGATAGTAGGATCAAAGTACGCGGCGGTAGCTAGTGGGGTAGATGTTACACGACTACCCTATTAGACGGAAATTTCGGGGATGAAATTTTTTTAAGGGAGGTAGAGTTGTAACACCCTGAATTTGGGCCTAGAAGTTTTGGGCCTTAAGCATGGGAGCGGTTGAAGGCAGCTTGTAATATTCTGTTGTGCGTGAAAATTTCATAGTTGAAGGCTTGTTTTAGTGGTTAAGTGTGCTGAGAAGTGTTGGAGAAGTCCTGGGTTCAAACTTGGACTCTAGCAAAAATTTTGGTTTAAGGTGAATCAAACCCTGGGTGTAGTAGGTAGGCCTTAAGAATATTGTTGGAGAAATTGTGACACAAAAAGCCTTGTGGCTTAATGGCAAGTAGCGTATGGAGCATTTAAGGGGAGGCATGGGTTCGAATCTCGTGGCAAGCAAAGAGCATTTATTTTGCTAATAGGGGGCGGCAAGAGTTGGTGTTGAATTTAAACTCTGATGATGGAGGGATCCCACATCGGGAAGCTAACATAAGAGTGGATATGAAGCTAGCTTTAAATAGAGAGAACCATGAGGAGAGTAAAGGTACCCTTCTTGGCTGATCCCTTTCGCTTTGTGGCGTGCTCGGTTGGGTTGGGCGCCGACTAAGAGTGCTCGGAGCGTGGATTAACTCCAGTCTCCAATCAGGTGTGTATTTCTCACTACTCTAGCGATAGGCCGAAAGGGGCCATGTGGGCCCAATGGGCTTACGGGCCCAATTGGATAAGTTGTTTGATTGTGTAGTTTTATATCGGGCTAGGCTAGGTGAATCTCATATCTGTGAGTAGATTTGGGCTAAAAAGGGCCACACGAGTGTGTGGGCCCATTTGGGCCGAGAAGGGCTTTAGGCCCATTCGTATTGTTATCCCTATTTAGAATACTTTAGTTTACCAAATTACTGAAATACCCTCAACTTGTAAAATTACCAAAGTACCCTCGATTTATAAAATTACCCAAATATCCTCGATTTGTAAAATTACCGAAATAAGATAGAATTACCATTTTACCCTCGATTCACAAAATTACCATTTTACCCTCGATTTACAGAATTACCATTTTACCCTTGATTTACAGAATTACCATTTTACCCTCGATTTAAAAAATTACTGAAATACCCTTAGTTTACAAAATTACCAAAATACCCTCGATCAATAAAATTACCAAAATACCCCTGGTTTGTAAAATTACCAAAATACCCCTGATTTGTGAAATTATCGAAATACCCATTGTAGGGTAGAATTACCGAAATAACCTTGTAGGGTAGAATTACTGAAATACCACTATAGGGTAGAATTATCGAAATACCCCTATAGGATAGAATTACCGAGATACCCTTGTGGGGTAAAATTACCATTTTGCCCCTAGGGTGTTAATTGACTGTTTTGCCCTTGTAGGCAAGTGTTTGACTTGGACTGTATGGTTGACGGATTTGATTGCAAATATATGTTGGTGAAATAAATGACTTGACTGTGATTGTTTGATTCAAATATGGGCATGATATTCTAATTCTATATGTTGTATGCCATGACGTTTATATCTGTTGCATGGGTTATGGGTTATATTGATAGAGGAAGTACTGAAAGTGGCTTGCCCACGTACTGGAGGCTTTGCCTCAACTTATCGATAACCGAGCGACAATCTTTTAATGTGGAGTGTAAATTTGGGTGGGTTGAGCTATTCCCCACATGGAATGTAGGGTTGGTACGGGGGTGTATACGGATGGATTGGGTTGGGATTGCATTCACATTCTGATTTTGATTACATTGCTTGATCTGATTACGGTTACGATTACGTCACTTGATTTTGATTCTGATTCTGATTCTGATTCTAGTTTTGATAATGTTTCTTATTCTGTAATGTGTTAAAGCCCATCTGTGCTTGTCTGTTATAGTAGGCTAAGGCCCAATTGATCTTGGCCTGTAAGTAAGGTGGGGCGGACTTTTAATTCTTTTATATGACTGACTGTTCCTTTTTATAGTAGGGGGATTTCACACTGAGTTTTCGTAAACTCACCCCGTTTATTAACCTTTCAGGTAATTTCCAGCCTTAGACGGATCGGAGCTGCGAGGGGCTCGGAGAAAGCCACACACACTGTTTATTTTATAGTTTTGATTATTACTTTTAAATGTTTTATGTGGGTTGTAGTAAAGTCGTTGTAATTTTCTGGATTTCAAATTTGAAATTTTACGTATTGTTCTTATAATTGCTAGTATTAGAACACGGTTTTCCAAAGCAACTACTGTTGTTCAAAACATCACGTATCCGCAATTGTTTTTAAATTAAGCTTCCGCAACTGCCAAGATTTTCACAAAGTTGCTAAGAATGTTATTCAGCTGAGGTTTCTAACAAGGTTTAAAAAGGGTATAAGTTTTTAATTATTAAGAAGGGTTTTTAATGGAAACATGGTTTTCGAAAAACACTTCAATGTGACATGCCAGATTCGAGCCAAACTTCCAGGCCGGGTTTGGGGTGTTACAAGGGAGGAGAGGCTAAAGAAGCCTTCTTCCAGATGATGAATGAGTGGTTTACGGTGTTTGTTCGAACAAATCTGGCTACTCAACAACCTCCACCCTCGCCTAATCCTCAACCAGTTCCCGTAGTTCCTCAAGGTGTGGAGTTTTTACAATTGAATAAGCCGCCTGCTGATAAGATTTGAAAACACGGAGCCGAAGAGTTTAGAGCTAATGTTGATGATGTTCCTGAAAGAGCCGAGTTTTGGCTTGAAAACACTATCAAAGTATTTGATGAACTTTCATGCACACTGTAACAACCCAAATTTCGGTGAAATCGGAACAGTGGTTTTGGGACCACAAATCCGAACCGAAAATAGAATTTATTTTTATTTTATTATATGGTCCATAATATGATAGAAATGTCATGTGAAAATTTTGTTAAGAAAATTTTATGGATTATGTGCTTAATTATGAGAAGGACCAAATCGTATAAAATGCAAAAGTTGAATTCTAGTAGCTAGAAGGATTAAATAGCTATGCAATTCAAAACTTGAGGTCCTTATATTGTAATTAGACCATTAGTAAAAAGTTAGTAGATATTTTTGGATGATTCATCCATGGAAAATTAGAAAAAAGCTAAAGACTAAATTGGAAATCAAAATTATTAAATATGATAAATTAATTAAATAGAAATAAAAATCATTTATATCATCTTCTTCCCCAAAATAATACATGGAAACCTTAGGAAAGAGAAAATAACCTTTCTTGGCCAAATTGGGTAAGTTTTCTTGTCCCGTTTTTAGTAATCTTGATATTTTTGAAACCGAGATAACTTAATCTATCTATTTGGGGAATCAATTTGAGAAGTTATCAAAGTATGGAAAATGGTTCATGGATGTATATGCTGAAAATTGAAATTTATGGTAGAAAATAAAAGGTTGTTGATAGATAAACAACTTTTACAAAGTGATTTTTGATGAAAATATGATTTAGGGACTAAAATGTAAAGTTGTGAAAATTGATGAAAAACTCTTAATTTTTATGAATACATGTGCTGTAAATTTTTTGGTGGAATTTTTGTTAGGCTTGGAATAGAGAGTAAATTGCACAAATTTCATTTTTTGAGCCTAGGGACGAAATGGGAATTTATGGAAAAGTTTGGGGTAAAATGGTAATTTTCTTAGGATTTAAATTGAGTCTAAATGAGTATGAAATATGAGAAATTGATGTAAATTTACTCGTATAGATCTGGATTGACCGAATTCGGAGCTAGAACGAGGAAAGAGGAAAATGTCGGATTAGTAGATTTTACTACACGAACATTGTTGAGTTAAGTTTGTGTAACTAAATTGTGTTTATTTATATTCTTGCATTGATTGTGTTTATGTAAATTATATAAATGTCATAAATATGTGAAATGATCACATACTCGTTGAAGCCCTATAAATGAAAGTGTCCTATCAATTATAATGCCCGACAAATAATAAATGATAAAAATGTAAATTTTATGCTTGAGTTGAATGTGAACATTTGAATTGCATAAATACATAAATAAATGAGATTAACCACATGCTTGATAATGCTTGAAAGATGCTAAATTCCATTTGAATAAATGGAAAATTTGATGGATATGTGATTTCTCGAAATGAATGACGTTCTGCATTTATTGTTGATGGGATTTAGCTCGGACGATTAATCCTATTGAACTCATTACAAAAAGGATTTAGCCCGGACAGGTTGTAACAACCTCGGCTTAGACCCTAGTCAGAATAGTGGTTTCAAGACCACAGACCTGAGTTAGAAAAATATTTTAATATTATTTTCTGTGTTTATTATATGTGAATCAGCAAGTGTGAAAGTTCCGTACGAAAATTTGATCGTTTGTGTGCTTAATTTGATAAAAGGATAAAATGAACTAATCGCGTAAAATGTAAAAGTGGCCTTCTATTTGTTAAAAGTGTCTATTTGCTATGTATTTTTAAATGAGAGGTCCTTATATTGTTATTAAACCATTAACCTAATGGATGGACATAAATGGCTATATATGTTAATGTTTTTATAAGTTATTAATCAAGGGCAAAATTGGGATTTAGTAATTTAAGTTATATTAATAAAACAAAACTTGAAAATAGGCTAATATAAGTTTGTATATACCGAACATTGAAGAACAAAAGAAAAGAAAAGAGTCATTTGGGTTTCGCCACTTTGAGTTTGAATTAAGATCAAGAACCAAAGAAAATAGAATTGATCGGGGAAAGTTGAAAAACGTTAAGTAGATGACTCCGTTCGTTCAAATCTGTATGAGGTAAGTTAGTATACAAATAAATGTGTTTTGAATTGAATTATTATTATTTATATGCTCTTGATCAATGATGAATGATTATATGAGTTGAGTATGAGATATCCGAGAAAATATCGACAAAGTTTTGACGTCCGAAAAGTCCCATATGAGCCATAGGAATAGTTAGGATACATATGTCATGACATAGGATCCGATATGTGTTTTCGTGTAAGACCACGTCTGGGACATTGGCATCGACTTATGATTTGCGTGTAAGACCATCTCTGGGACATCAGCATCGTATTTGATTTCGTGTAAGACCCTGTCTAGGACAATGGCATTGATATTTGATTACATGTAAGACCACATTTGAGACGTTGGCATTGTATGAGCTTTTCGAGCTATCCGAGTGTCCTTATTAGTTCCAAACGATTCAACAGGCATTCCGAGGAAATGGATGACTATGTGAATTTGTATCCTATCCAAGTACGTGAATTGTATACCATGTTTGAGAATGAAAGGTAAGTTTATGCACCTTGGTGAACATATGATATAAGTATGAGTTGCTATGAGAATGAATTATGATATATATATGTGAATCATGTGCAAATGAACTATAAGAAATATATGGTTATGTGAATGTATTATGCCTTGAATTATATGAATGAATTAATTTAGATTGATGTTATGTGTTTAGTTTATTTTTATATGGCTTACCAAGCTTTTGAAAGCTTACGTTGTGTGTGTTTTCAATTATTTTTAGATATTGAAGCTACTGGGAGCTCGGAGATTGTCGAGGATCATCACGACACTATCGAACTCTATTTTGGTACCTTTTGATAATGTATATATTGAAGTATGGCATGTATAGGCTAGAAGGTTGTGAATTGTTTTGTATTGTGTATATCTATCCATGTGATATGGCTTGGTTGTGGATATGATTATGAATGAACTTTGGTATATGCTTTGTGTTCAAAAATGGTATGTTTTGATGCACTATTGAATGGTCAAATGAAATGGTCAATTTTGGTAAGTTTTGGGTATGTGCTTATTTGAGGAATTGGTAAGTTTATGGCATGAGATTGAATGAAGTAAAATGAGGTTATGAAACAAATGTTTAGATATGATTTTGTCTTATGATTTGACATATTTTGGTATGGTTATTAAGCATGAAATTGGTTGATAATAATATGATATGATTGATGTATGTTTCGGTTGTGAATTGGTTAAAAATTTGGCATAAAATGTTTGGTTTTGGTGTTTGTAGGTTTGACCTAAATAAGGCGGCAAAATTGGCTTTGCAAATGGCCTATTTTTGTCCACACGGGCAGAGACACGAGCGTGTGTCTCAGCCGTGTGTGACACACGACCATGTCACACGGCTATGTGTCCCCTGGGTACCCTACGATATTAAGTTAGTATACCCTACAATTTTGACACGGTATAGACACACAAGTGTGTCTATTGGCCGTGTGTGGCACACGGGCTGGCAAATAGGTGTGTGGTCAGCCATGTGACCCAAGTCAGTAGCCTCCCTAAATTTTACACGGCCTGGCACACGGGCATGTCTTGTGGCCGTGAGGGACAAGTCAATCTATATGCCCTATTTTGCCACGGCCTAGACACACGGGCGTGTCTAATGTCGTGTGAGGCACATGGCCTGTTCACACAGGCGTGTGACCTTTATATCTTTGAAAAATGTTTAAGTTTCAGTTTAATCCTGACCCCTTCCAAAAGCATGTTTAAGGTCTCGTTGACCTACATAAGGGACTCTATAATGATGTGTAATTTTGATACTATTGTGATTATGAAATGTATGTGAATTATTTCGATATGTCTGGTAATGCCTTTTAACCCTAGTCTGATGACGGATATGGGTTAGGGGAGTTACACTGGTAATCTTGATATAAGTTTTCTCGAGCATATGTTATGGATTGGGTTTAGCCTGGATGGGTAATCCAGATCAAGCTCCTTAGAGCATATGTCATAAAAAAGATTTAGCCTGGACTGGTAATCCCGTTGTATATATGCGTGGCTCGAGAGTGTATTCTCTGAAATAGTACCTTATAGGTATCACTAAACATGAATTGACGGATTCTGATTTTTACACCTTGTGTGTACTACATGTGTATCCATCGATGTTCCGAACAAATTCAACAGGTAAAAATCTTGACATGAAAGGACTTGAATAAGAAATGAGTTATTGCACGTAGTTGTCTGAAATCCATGAAAATGATGTTACATGATAATTGACATATGAAAACATGACATGATGATATTTGTACATGGGATTCTTTTGATAAATATGTTCATCCTTGGTTATAGACTTGTACACTTTAAGTGTACTACTACTCGTGTGGCATTGCTATTTCGAGTAAAATGTGTAAAGTTTTTATATGAAATAATCTGAACTCGAGATGTGCTATATGAAAATATACTTGAGATATAGTAATGTGAATTATACATGTTGTGGAAAGCATATGTGCATGGAAACTTGATTGTTATTGAGCCCATACATGTTTTTCATGTTATTATGGAGTATATGGCAAACAAGGGTGCAGGGCTTGATGTCAAATTGAATGTATGTGCCTTACATAGTTACCTCAAAATAGAATAAATGGTAAGTTAAGTACCATGTTATACGGACTTACTAAGCATTTTATGCTTACTTAGTTTTATTTTCCTATTTTAGAGTAAGTCGGAAGCTCGTTGGACTGGAAGTTTGCGGAGATCACTCACACTATCCATCGGCCCATATCGGTACAATATGGTAAAGCAATTATAGTTATAATGGCATGTTATATTGGTTATATTGGCATGTAAATGTAAATGATTATTATAATCTAGTCATTGGAATGGCTAGTGATGATTATGTTTTGGTATATGTATGTATGTATTAAGTTTATTTTATAGATAACATAAGGGTTTATTATTGATTGATTGAGAAAGGTTAAATGAGTATGCTTATGAAAGGTAAGATTAAAAGCATGAATTCATGTAACAACATATCACGTTAGATGTTATAAATTGCTTGGAATTGGTTGGTATTTGGATGTAAGTTTGGTGCAAGAATTTGGTGTGATTTTGGCTGAGAAATGAAGCTAGGAATGACTTTATTTTGTCCACACGGGCAGTGTAACACCCCTAACCTGTAACCGTCACTGGAATAGGTTAAGAGGCATTACCAGACATGTAACTCAATTCAGAACAATCAAGTATCAAATAACATCTTCCCTTAGTCAATAACATTCATTCACATTCAATATGTACTTAAATCAAGCATACAAAGCTTAAGACATGCATTCAAGACTAAATCGATAACATATTAAAATTTTGGTAACTTAGAAAACTTTCAACTTTTCAAGTGCCACACGCCCGTGTGAATAGCCCGTGTGCCTGACATGGTTACCAGACATGCCTGTGTCACAAACCATATGAAAAAAGGGTATACATACTGACTTGCACCACAAGGCTAAGGACACGCCCATGGGCTAGGCCGTGGGAAAATTAGGCAGGTTACTGACTTGGGTCACATGGCCGACCACACACCCATGTGCCAGCTCGTGTACCACACACGGCTAGTAGACACGCCCGTGTGTCTAGGCCGTGTCAAACCTGTAGGGTATACTGAATTTAATTCGAAAGGGTACCCTAGGGGACACAATGCCATGCAGCATGACCGTGTGTCACACACGGCTAAGGCACACGCCCGTGCCTCTGTTCGTGTGGACAAGAATAGGCCATTTTTAAAGCCATTTTTGCCACCTTAAAATCACAAGCATTTACAAGCATAATTAACCACATTTTACAACCCAATAGGCAGCCAAAATAACCATTTCAATACACATTATAAGCCATATCAAAACTTACAAATTACATATCCAAATACCTAATTAACAACATGCATATTCCATTCATTTAACATCAACATATCAGGACTTCATTTGCATAATTTCATTCCATCATTTCTTGCCAAAACACACCATAATTGAACACTTTAATTCAACCATAACATAACATCAAAATAAGCCAAATCACATGGCTTACTTATACACAAAAATATACCAAAGTCATGATATCAAGTAACATAACTATAATCTTTTAAACTAGCCTATACATGCCATATTTACATATCCACATGATCAAAAGTACCAATTGGAAAATGGATAGTGTGATGTGCAACTCTGACTTGTCTAGAACGAGCGAGGAACGAGTCTCTATAAAACATAGAAAACAAAACAAAGTAAGCTTTATAGCTTAGTAAGCCCATATAATTCAGAATTAAACTTACCATTCATACATAATCAAAGCAACATTAAAATGCCAACAATTCAATTAACCAACACCTAATCACAAGTATCCATTAGATGGTAGTCATTTGACAATTACATGAATCCATCCATTAATACAACACTTTGCATCAATCCAAAATTCACATATCATATATATAACATTAGTAACATTTATAATTCGTAACTTATCCGTATAAACAGAATTTATAGGATACTCGAGCGAACATCTCAATAATCCATCAATTCATTAATATATATGCTCTTTTGAGCCATGATCGGTAAGCTCCTCCTGAGCTGATGAACAGTAAGCTCTTTTGAGCTAAAACGGTAAGCTCTATCAAGCTGAACAGTAAGCTCATATGAGCTGAAATGGTAAGCTCCAATGAGCTAAATATAGTAAGCTCTTTCGAGTTGATATATCAGTAAGCTCTTATGAGCTGTGGTGAGTCCCCAACAAATACAGGAGCTCAACCAAGATGGTAATCTCGGTATTATGTCACTCATATCCAATGAATTCATACGGTACAAGCAGGGCTTGGTAACATATACATTAAATCATTAAATTATTTATACTTCAAGTATTTCAAATATACATATTCATTTCAATAATTACAAGTATAGAAAAGTTCAATTCTAATTAGACGAACTTACCTCATACTCTCGGATAAAACTATTGGCTATTTGTCGATCTTTCCTTTTCCTCAATCTAAACTCGATCTCAGCTTATCTTGATCTATATTTTATCAAATTCAATACATTCAGTATTCAATTACTTCAATTTAGCCCTTAATACATAATTTTTGGCAATTTACACATTTACCCCTATACTTTTTAGTTTTTATAATTTAGTCCTTATCACATAAAATTGCAAATTCATACAATTCAGTACCAACCCAACCCTAGCCAAATTTAATAGGGACTCCTAGCATCCCATATCATTCATTATTTTACATTTTTAACTACCACATTTAATGTTTTCACAATTTAATCCCTATTTGACATTTTTACCAAAAATCACTTTATAAAACTTGTAAAACTATCATCAAGCTTCCATAATCTATCATTAAACATCAAATAACTCAAGCATTCAACAATGGCATCATTCAAAATCTATAACAGTTTCAAAAACGAAGGTACAGGCTAGTTAGATTAAGTTGTAACGAGCTCAAAAACATAGAAATCATTAAAAACTGAGCAAAAACCATACCTAGATGAGTACAAATAGCTTGGCTGAACCTTAAACCCTTCAGTGGCTATTTTCTTTCTCTAATTTCAATGATGAAGAGATAATGGAAGAAGATGATACAATTTGCTTAATTAAAATTAACCTTATTTACTAATTTACTATATTAACATTTAATAAAACATTAGAAAATCACTTATAACATGTCCAAGATTGTCCACTTACATTATAAATGGACTTGTAACGCCCCGATTTTTGGGCCTGGAAGTATTGGGCCTTGAGTCTGGGTTTGGGTAGAGGACGGCCCGAATAATTTGGATGTTATTATTATTATTATTATTATTATTATGTTTAGTTTAGTAATTAAATAAATTGCGAAGGGTTTATGGTGTGGGAAAAAGGTCCAGGGCTCGGCCCATAGCTTTAGCAAAATTCTTAAATTTTGCCTCTTAAGGGAATCTGGGCAGTAGGCCTTATTAATAATTTGGGTCTGAGTATGTTGGTGGGCCTTTAAAAGGCCCAAGAGTAAATTTAATTCGAGGCAATTCTTGAATTTTAATTTTGGGAGAGGGGGTTCTGGCGATATGGGCTTTTAAAGTTGAGGTGGTAAAATAGGACAGAAAAAGATTTGTGGTAAAGTGGCAAGGTGGCGCCACTAAGTTCCTAAAAAAATGGCGTCTGGGAAGGAATTAAAGGTCCAGGGTTCAAGTTGCAAGGTAGGCATATTGTTACTTTTTAATTTTAGGCATGTGCCGGGCATGTGATCACTTAAGTGAATTTCGGCAAGGGCCATAGGGAGGTTGGGCCGATTGTTTTAGTTGATATTAGGGTTAGGTTCTTTTCTTTTTCTGTCTTGGAGAATTAGGGTTAGCCACCTGAAAGCTTTCACTGTCATTCATCCTTTCTGAGTTCTCACAAAAGCCGAAAATGCAAATTCCTTCTCCTTGGTGCCGATTTCTTCTTCCTCTCTTTTTCCTCCATTTTCTTTCTTCCTTCTTGCTCTTTCTTCTAGCCGAAACCTTCTGATCACCTAACTCACCTCCTCTTTCGATCCCATCCTCCAGAAAACCTCCATAGCCGATTGCCATAAAAGCCGAAATCCCGAAAACTCACTTCTTGTGCTGATTTCTCCAAGCCAAAATCCTTCAGTTATTTTTGTTCTTTTTGATCAGCTTTCATCTTCTCTAAACCCATGGTATCTGTTGGCAACATTACTTCAAAGTTATAGCCTCAAATCGTCATCTTCTTCATCACTTAAAAAGTCGAAATACCATAGATTTAGGGACTTATAGCTGAAACTTCAGATCTCCTTGATTCAAGTTCTACTATCGTTTAGAGGATAGATCTGCATCAGATCTGCATAGAAATCAAAGAGGAATAAGTGGTAAGTGCTCATCATCTCAGATCTAGTTTTATTTTACAATTTAGAAAAGCAGAAGTCCCTAAAATCTAGGGAGGCTCTCGATTTGGGCATAGGGCTTTAAGGGTCTTTAACTGACGATTTCTTTTGGTGATTAGTGTCTTCTAGAGGTTTGATAGAAGGCTTGGATCTTTGGAACAACTAGACTTAGATCTAGTCATCGGTTTTCGGCAAAAAGGTAAGATTCTAAAGGCTTTAGGGACATAGTTCGAATATGAGTTACTGAATATTAGGATTGGTTATTGTGGGTTGCAATCTAAGAATTGTGGTAATCAATTGTAGCACATCGTAAGGGATCTCAGTAGCAATCATCGCGAAACAGGTGTGTATCGAACACCCTCTCATAGTTCAATTCGGCAAAAGCCAAAATGCCGAAATTCCGGCATTTCGTGGGCTTGTGAGTGTGCGAGTGCTCACAAGACGTTTAGAAATCATTAGATCTGAAATCACAAAGTGATAAGTTAGTCGTGTGTGAAATATCGTGCACTTAGGTAATTTGGCCTCGATAGGCTAAAACTGGGCCCAATGGGCTTACGGGCCCATACGGGTAAAGAAATAAAAAAATAGGCAATAAGTATGTTCTGTTAGACTATAGAATCGAAACTGCTTAAACTGGTAAACTGGTCATAAAACTTGAATTAAATTGGCTTAAATTGCTAGTGGACACTGTAGGGCCCATTAGGGGTTTTAGGGCCCAATGGCTAAAATTGGGAAATTGAGATAAATAAATTACTGCGATGACAAATGGGCTAGTAAGGACCGTAACATTCATGAGAACCCTTAAAACTGATAAAATTACTGAAATACCTTTATAGGTGGAAAATTTATAGATTTACCTCTAGAAGTAAAATTACTGATATACCTCTAGGGTTAAGGTTGACCTGAATGCATGTTTGACTGTTACTATATACTGCATGCCATGTTATTATCATCTGATGCATGGGACTGGGTTATTGATGGAGGAAGTACTAAAAGTGGCTTGTCCACGTCTTGGAGGCTTTGCCTCAACTTCTTGATATCTGACGACAATCTTTGCAATTGTGGAGTGTAAATTTGGGTGGGTTGAGCTATTCCCACATTGAGTGTAGCGCTGGTACGGTGGAGTGTAGCGGTTGGTTATAGGTGGGTTGGGCTTGCATACACGAATATGTACATTCTATTCGGAATGGGCCTATGGGCCATCTTGTTATCTGAAAAGGGCTAAAGCCTAGTTTATCAGATACGAAAAGGGCTTGACCAACCCTTCGTTATCTGAATAGGGCTTAGGCCCAATGGGCTTGAGTGACTTGGGCTTTGGATGGGTTTTCCATATACACCGAGTTTTCCAAACTCTCCCCTTTCTCTTCCATCCTTGCGGTGAGCCCTAGTTGGTGGACTTGGAGTCAAGGGATTCGAGTGGACACGAAGATTAAATTTCTGGTTTTTAAATAAGTTTCAAGTAGCTTCCTTTTAAATTTCACATTTATTTTTGATTTATTTCTATTTTGGTTAAAGTTGTAATAAGGCCGCTCTATTATTTTTATTTTGGGTTGTTAAAATTACCTAAATCGTTTTCAACTTGAGATTCACATCACTTAAATTGATTCCTTAAAATTGGTTAGCTCTAGGGCGCGTTTTATAAAAGTTACTTATTTTCAAAATATCACGATAACCGAGCAAAGCTTCCGCAACGTAAATGTTTTCAAAGGAAATAAATATTTTAAATAGACTTAAACTTAATTTGTTGTTCGTGGACAAGTAATAAGCTTAAAGTGTGGCAATGGATGTGTGCATGTCTAGGATTGGATCATGGAAGAGCTAGGTACTTAAGCAATCTAATTGACTCACCTCCTCTTTTCTTGAATCCTACCTGGTGCGCAGCTTCCATTCACTTTAATTTAAAACAAAAATATTCTTTAATCACTAAGAAATATTTTAGATAAAACATGAATTTTATAGTAACGCTTCTATGTGACACGCTGGATTCGGCCGTAACGTCTAGGCCGGGTTTAGGGTGTTACAGGACTAATTGCATAATAAGGAGTTTCATATTAATAAACCATATCTATTTAATACTTTTAAACAATAGAACTCAAATTTTATGCGTTACACGATTTAAATCCTTTTTATCGAAGTAAGCAATTAAATGAAAAATTTCTTTACGAAACTTTCAGATAATTTATCTATCATGTAGAAAAACTTATTAAAATAATAAAATAAATATTTTGATCGCAGATTTGTGGTCCCAAAACCGCTATTCCGATTTGACCTAAAATTAGGCTATTACAACTCTCTCCCCTTAGGAATTTTCGTCCCCAAAAATCTTACACATGAAAAGGTTAGGGTACTGTTTTAACATAGCTTTTTCGAGTTACCACGTAGCTTCCTCTATCTCCTATTTATGCTAGAGAACCTTCACTAGATCTATACGCTTATTTCTCAATTCTTTGACTTCACGAGCTAAAATTCAGATCAGTTTTTCATTATATGACATATCGAGTTGAATTTCAACATCTATAGACGTAACATAGCTAAAATTCACTATATATCACGAACTCTTTACCTGATTCGGGTTGTACTAAAACTGGTGCTTCAGTTAACAATATTTTCAACTGTTCAAAACTCTACTGACATTTTTCTGACCAACCTTAAATCAAGATTGGACAACGGTCGAATACCTTAGTTTTGTTTGTTTTGTTTCTTTTCTTTTTTTATTCGGTCATAACAAAAAGATGAACATATGGCCTTTAAATTATGTTTTATTATAACATATATTAACTTATTAATCATTTTGCTTAAATAACCTTTATAATAAAATATAAAACCATTATATTCCATGGTTATTACTATCCACTAACTTAATTATGGCCTAATTGCATTATAAGTGCTTCATATTATAAAGACAACAACAATTAAGCACTTTCACATTTAACTTTCAAAATTTTATTTTATGCGATTAAACCCTTTTATTAAATCGAGCACTAAAACGATAAAATTAAAGTACAAAAATTTCAAAGATATAAATTCACACATAATAAACATAGAAAATAATTTTAAAAATATTTTTCTAACTCAGATTCGTGGTCCCGAAACCACCATTCTGAATAGGGTCTAAATCAGGCTGTTACATATATTGTATATGAAATGTTTTCCAATTGGGTTATGAAATATGGTCAATTATGCTTGTGAATTTTGTGTTTTTAGGGTGGCAAATTGGCTTTGTAAATAGCCTATTTTTGTCCACACGGGCGGGACACGGGTGTGTGTCTCAACCATGTGCGACACATGGTCACGATGCACAGCTGTGTGTCCCCTGGGGTACCCTACAAATTAAGTCAGTATACTCTACAGGTTTAACATGCCTTAGACACTTGGGCGTGTCTATTGGCTGTGTGTGTCACACGGATTCACACACGGGCATGTGCTTGACCGTGTGACATAAGTCAGTATACCCCTTAAATGACACAAGGCCTAGCACACGGGCATGTGATCGGTCATGTGACCCAAGTCAGTTTCGACCACAGCCAAGGCACATGGGCGTGTATCTGGCTGTATGGTGCAAGTCAGTATGTATGCCTTACTTTCACATGGTCTAAAACACGGTCATGTCTACTGGCCGTGTGAGGCACACAGCCTATTCACACGGGCATGTAACACTTGAAAGGCTGAAAATTTTCTAAGTTTATGAAAATTTTAATATGTTACTATTTAGTCTCCAATGTATGATTAAAGCTTTGTATGCTTGAATTGTAACACCCCAAACCCAGCCCAGACGTTATGGCCAGATCCGACATGCCACATCGAAGCATTCAAAACATTTCATGTTGTTGTTCTAGAAAAACTTACTTAGTGTTTTAAAAGATAATTTCATTGCAAGTTAAAGTGAATGGAAGCTATGCACCAGATAGGAAACCGGGAAAGAGGAGGTAAGTCCATCGGACTGCTTAAGTACCAAGCTCCCCTCGGATCCAATCCTAGAAATGAACACCGCCATTGCCACACCTTAACGTCATGTATGTTTCCAGGAAACCAATTTGATTAAGTCCTTTTTAGGAAAGAGTGATTAATTTTGGAAAATATTTTCATTGCGGAAGCTTTGCTTGTTGTCGTGTTATTTTGAAATCAATTACTGTTTTTGGAAAACACGCCCTAAAGCTATCCAATTCCAACAGTTAAATATAAGTACTACCTATCTTAACAAAACATATTAAAACCATAAAAAAATAATTAAGCGGCCTTATTACACTTAAAAAAAAAACCTAAAACCTTAGCGTAAATAAAAAGGATGTCCAGTTCACGGAAGAAAATCAACTTGCGAGCGTGTGGCCACTCGAATCCTCACAGACTCAAGCCCACTATGGTTGGGGATTACTGCGTGGATGAAAATAAAAGGGTGAGTTTGGGGAAACTCAGTGTGTAAATTAACCCAACCATAGCCTATATCGGTTCAAACCACAGAGAACAGAATGTGTTGGCCTTAGCCCAGAACAAAATTTAGAATAAAGCCCATAGGCCTATAACAGAATAGAACAGATATTACATGTTTATGCAAAACCCAACCCATATCCAACCACATGCACCCCCATACCAACCTTTCACCATGTGGGGAGACTACTCGACCCACCCAACCACTACACGCCACAGAAATATGCAGCATGACTGCCAGAACAGATAATATGACAGAGTCACCAAATACAGATAATCGTGGCAGAACCACCAGAACAGATATATGTGGCAGAGCCACCAGATCAGATAATTGTGGCATAGCCAGGAGGACGCTTCCTCCATAAAATAACCCATGTCCCCATGCAACAAATATACAATCATGGCATACATCATACAGAATTAAATCGTCATACTTTTCAGTCAAAAGTAACCCTAGGGGTATAATGGTAATTTCACTATTCTTAGGATTTTCATGCATAGCATAGCCATTACGTACGACTAGAAACACTTACCGCGTTTTCTTACCGAATTGGGCCCGTTGGCCCACTATACCGATTTTGGCCCATTAAGCCCAAAACATCGAAACGCACAAAATCGTGCCTTCTACAGTCTTATCACTTTAATTTACCATATACATCACACTACAAATCTCACAAGCATTCGCACACTCGCAAGTTCTCAAAATATCGGCTTTTTGACATTTTGGGCATTTCGGCTTTCCGGCTTTTGCCGATCTAGTCTATAAGAGGGTGTAAGTTACACACCTGTTTGCGATGATATGCTGACGAGATCCTCACATGAACTACCTACAATTGGATTACTAACACGTTAATCTAGCTATCGAAAACAAACTACGTATTAACCCCTTACCACATTCGGCCAAAAACACCTTAGGCACTAGCGATCCTACCTTTGCCGAAGTTAGCGATTATGTCTAGATCCAGTCGTTCCACTTGTCCAAGCCTTCGATTAGCAGCCTTTAGATCCCACAATTATCAAAATAAAATAGTTATAACAACCCTTAGAGCTACAAGCCCAAATCGACAGCCTCCCTAACCTTTAGGGGTTTTGGCTTTTCTAAAACCCGAAATAAAGATTAAGTTCAAAAACTTACCACTGGTTCCTTCAGTCAATGATTCCAATTAACTCCTACTTGATTCTGATGCAGATCTAACCCTTAAAATGATACAAAAGTCGAGCCTTTAGTGATCTTAAAATTCAGCTATGTCCCTATGGCTATGCGTTTTCGGCTTTTTGTAACAGTGAAGAAAAGATGAGGGTTTTGTAGTGGCTTTGTCGATAGAAACTTGGGGTTCAGAGGACTAGAGAATCGATCAAGAAGATAAGGGAAAATAAGAGGGTTTTGACTAGAAGAAAACGACACAAAAGAAATCAGGCTTTCGAGATTTCGGCTTTTTGAGGCAATCGACTATAGGCTTAAAACAATAGTAAGAAAGTGGTGTAGCGTGGAGTGGTAGAAGGATTCGGCTATGGAGAGAAGAAGAGGAGAAAGTAGATGGAGAGAAAAAGAAAAGAAGAGAAGAGGAGGGAGGATGGTAAAAAAAATGGCATAGCTTACCCCTAATGCCGAACTTATACTTGGCATTTGACCTAGCCGAAACTTGCCCCCTAAGGAAAATCCTTGGCCGGCCAACTCTTACTCCTCAAGAATCCCCCATTCGCCAACACTGCTCTCCCTAATCAGCTCCTAAATCCTCTCCCTTATCCCCTCCTTACTCAATCTCCTGAGCAATTCAAACTCCTCCTGACAGTCTTTTACTTGAGTTCCAAAACTTCCCCTTTCTAATCCTAAAAATAATTCCCTTAATATGCTGTCATTGTGACTTGAACCTCAGCTCTCCTTAGCATCCACACGCCACTTGTATAGCCTTCCCAGTGGCGTCACATGCCACTTTGCCACATGCTTTCTTGTGTTTTATTTTACCCAATTAATACTTAAAAGCCCAGTTAACCAGAACCTCTTTTTCTTATGGAACTAGAATTAACTAAAATTACCGAGTTTTAACTTAGGCTTTAGTCTTCTAGAGGCCCACTAACATAATTAAACCTACACCAAATAGACAGAACACAGAAATTTTAAATCTTTGCCAACATACACAGAATTCTCGAAAATTGGGGCGTTACATGAATTAAGTACTTATTGAATATGAATGAATAATTTTTATTGAAATGAGATGAAATTGGATATATGATTGTTCTAAATTTAGTTACAAGTCCAGTAATGCCTCTTAACCTATTCTGACGATGGTTACGGGTTAAGGGTGTTACATTTGTTGGTATCAGAGCCAGGTTTAGTCGATCTAGGACTAACGTAGCGTATGCGAGTCTAGCTATACATTCCATATATAAAACCGTGATAGTGTGATGACTCCTAACGTTCTCAAATGTGTTGTTATATAGTAATGGATCCCGAACGAGCTATAGCGGAAGACGTAGAAAGTAATACGCCAGCTCTTGCTCATGGGATAGCGCCTACTGAATCTAGACCTGTGACGAGTAGTCACAGTGGTGAGGCTAAAAAAGCCTTCTTTCATATATCAAATGAGTGGTTCACACAGTACATTCGTACGAACCCCGCTGTTCCACAACCTCCACCCGCACCTATTCCCCAACCGATCCTTGTAGTTATTTAAGGCATCGATCCTTTGCAATTAAATAAACCACCTGTTGATAGAATACGGAAACACAGAGCTGAGGAATTTAGAGCCACTGCTAATGATGACCTTGAGAGAGCCGAATTTTGGCTTGAGAACACGATTCGAGTATTTGATGAATTGTCTTGCACACCCAAATAATGTATGAAGTGTGTTGTATCACTATTGAGAGATATTGCGTATCAATGGTAGAATACCTTAATATCTGTAGTTTTGCCAAAGCGAGTCACTTGGGATTTCTTTCAAGTTGAATTTAGAAAGAAATACATCAGCCAAAGGTTCATTGATCAGAAGAGGAAAGAATTCCTTGAATTGAAGCAAGGTCGTATGTCAGTCATTGAATATGAAAGAGAGTTTGTACGACTCAGCAAATATGTTTGTGAATGTGTTTCTTCTGAAGCTATAATGTGTAAAATATTTGAGGATGGATTGAATGAGGAAATCAGAGTGTTAGTTGGAAGTTTGGAGCTGAAAGAGTTTGTTGCTCTGTTTGATCGAGCTTGTAAACTCGAAGAGCTTTACAAAGAGAAAAGAAAAGCTGATTCTGAGGCTAGAGAGTCTAGAAAAAGATTTACCGGCAAATCACATCAGTCAGCATCAAAGAAATTTAGAGAATATCATCCTCGTTCTACAACCTCGACGGAATTTCTATTAGAGATAGAAATGTGAGATAATCAAGTTCAAAACCTCAAGTGACATCTGTGGCCAGTGTGGGAAATGTTAGAAATGCTGGATCTAAATGTAAACATTGCAATAAGTGACATTATGGTGAATGTAGATTAGTAAGCAGAGCTTGTTTTAAATGTGGATCTTTAGATCATTTTCTCCGTGACTGTTCAAACAAGTTCACAACTGAAAGAGAACAACCTCTGTAAACAAATAACACGACTACTAGAGGGAGACCGCCCCAAAACACCAGAAATGTGAGTGGTAATCGAGGTGCTATGAGAGATTTGATTGTGATATTTGAGGCACGAGGCTATACGTGCAAGAGAGGAGGCATCATCACCAGACATTATTACCGGTACTTTTTCTCTTTTTGATAATGATATACTTGCATTGATAGATCCTGGATCAACCATTCATATATCTCTTTGAATTTAGTATTTAAAAAGAGTTTACATGTCGAGTCTACAGAGTTTGTAATTAAAGTATCGAACCCATTAGGCAAGTTTGTTTTAGTTGATAAAATTTGTAAGAATCGTCCTTTGATGATCTGGGGTTACTATTTTTGGGCTGACTTGATGGTTTTACCATTCGATAAGTTTGATGTAACACCCCAAACCCGGCCCAGACGTTATGGCTGGATCTGACGTGTCACATTGTAGTTTTTGAGAAAATCCAAAACCTCTTTCAACGTCTCTCTTAGTGATTTAAAAGATAGTCTTTGCTAAGTTAATAAAGTGAATGGAAGCTGTGCACCAAGTAGGTATCTGAAACAGAGGAGGTGAGCCATGAAGGCTGCTTAAGTACCAAGCTCTTGATTGGATCCAATCCTAGACATGCCCACGACCATTGCCACACTTTGGTGTGAGGTTAGGTTTTGGGAAAATAAAAAACGCATTGGAATTTATTTAAGTAGATATTTTGATAACCGATTAATTGTATCGTTGCGTTATTTGAAAACAAGTATCATTTTGAAAACACACCCTAAGTCTAACCCATTTTGGATTATTATCAGTAAGTATAAAGTATAAAATAAAATAATCCCAGAAAAATAATTAAAATGGCCTTATTACAACCCAAAACCAAGTAATAATAATAATTAAAATAAAATTTTAAAAAAAACTGGTTACTTATTGCAAAGTTCGAAAGCGATCACCACAGCCACTTTGAATCCCCCTCCGGCTCCAAGTCATCACATCAAGGCTCACCTGCAAGGTTAAGGAAAGGGGTGAGTTTGGAAACTCAGTGTGCAGCAAACCCCTTCCAGAGCCCAAATTAATATCAGTATACTGGGCCTAAGCCCTAGTTCAGTTTCGGAATATACTGGGCCGAAGCCCTTCATTGACCGAAGCCTTTTCATAAATCACAACACTGGGCCGAAGCCTTTACTGTAAACGGTATGGCCCATAGGCCCATTTTAATATCACATGAAATACCAATGAATATGTGCAAGCCCATTTGGGGAGACTACTTAACCCACCATCCACTACTCTCCACCCGTACCAACCAAGCTCTCCATGTGGGGAATAACTAAACTCACCTAACCAAACTCTCCACTGGCAGCATAGCTGCTTTATCATATAACTGGAGGCCTAGCCTCTTTTAATAACTTGGGCAAAGCCCTTTTCGCACTTCCTCCATTTATACAAAACCCAACCCATGCATAAAATGAGTATATCATAGCATATCATGTGCATATCATAACATATCATGTGCATACCATGCCATATCATGTATAACAATATCTCATGCATCATATTCATAATCAAACCCTAGGGGTAAAATGGTCATTTTTACCTAGGGGAAAAATAGTCATTTTTCATATTATAAGGGTAATTTCATAATTTTACCAAATATCATGAGATTTCCATGTTCATTAACAATTATTAATATTTCCGAGTGTTTAAACAATGGTCTTTAACCCACTTTATCAAATTCGGGCTTTTGGGCCCAAACCCCTAATGGGCCCTACGAATGTCGATTTAGCCCACTAAGCCTACTTAACCCAAATTTTACAACATTACTAACCGTGTCAACATGCAACTTTTCCAAATTCCATTTTTTGTCCATTTTACCCAAATGGGCCCGAAAGCCCTTTGGGCCCAATTCCAGCCCATTGGAACCCCACTTACCATCGGGCACCAAATTGCGCTCTTACCTGTTCCATCGATCCAAACACCGATCATATCGTATCTATCGCATCTCTAACCAAAAGCAAAATCTCAAGTTCCCGAAATGCCGGAATTTTAGCATTTCGGCTTCTTGGCGAACATTAATCTAAGCTACTGCGAGGGTTATTACACACCTGTTTGGAGAAGAGATCACTACACACCATGTGCTTCACCTTGATAGAACCAGTAGGGTTCAAACCACCCTTAACCAACAACCTTCACCTATTGGCGACAATCTACACAAAAATCCAATCCATAAGCAACCTTACAAGTAATAAACTTAGACTAAGTGTACTTCTTACTGAAATGTGAACCAGAGAGGAGAATAACAACTTTCGGGCAACCCCAAAACCACCTATAATCAAAGCATGCAATGTCCCGAACGTTCTCCTGACAGCAATCGATACAAAGAAGGGATTAAAGAGGGAGGCCACCATAGAAAGAAGAAAGAGAATGACACCACAGTGAACCTAAAAATGAGGACAGCCTTAGCAAGGTTCCACAATTGCTAAAAACTTGGCAAACCAAAAGGAGCTCACTTACCTTGATCGAAGTAAGGAAAGATTCGGTAAAGAAAGGAAGATATTCAGCTAGCACCAAGATAAGCCTGAATGAGATGAAAAGAAGAGGGGCAAGTGGTATTCAGCCAAAACTCCAAGGAAAGAAACGTAACTGAGAAATAGAGAAGAGTCAGAGAGAAAAGAAGAGAAGGAAGAGAGTTTCGGCACAGGCTTGAGAGTGAGCTAAAGAAGTGTATTCGGCACACAATGAAAACAAAAGGGCGAAATAAAACAAAAGAATTTTGGCTTAATCCCGAAAGGCACCAAAAGTAGTCGGTAAAAGAAAGAAATGGTAACAAAAGGAAAGAAAACAAAACCCGAAATAGGCTAGGAACAATTCGACACCTATACTCTTTTCAATTGCTCAAAACACACTCCCCAAAACCCATTGGCTGAATTTACACTCATAATGTAACACCCCGTACCCGAGTCCGTCACTGGAGTCGAACACGAAGTGCTAACAGACATAAATATATTTATTTTCACAGTCCATTTAAAAATTTCCAGCCAGCTGGCTAACTGTGTCACTGTCACCTTAAAAATCATATCTTGAGTTCCACAACTCAAAAATCAGTTTCGTGATTTTTCCCTGAAACTAGACTCATATATGCATCTACAAATTTTTTTCTAGAATTTTTGGTCGGGCCAATTAGTACAGTTTATTAGTTAAAGTCTCCCATGTTACAGGGATCGACTACACTGACCTTCGCGCATTAAAACTTGGATATCTCCCTGTACAGGGCTTCAATACTGATGCCGTTTATTTCTATAGAAACTAGACTCAAAGAGGAATCTATACATATATGGCATGACTCCTAATTATCTCTGGTTAATTTACAATGAATTTCCAAAGTCAGAACAGGGAATCCAGAAACCGTTCTGGCCCTGTCTCGCGAAAACTTCAATATCTCTTAACATACTGTTCATATGATCGTTTCATTACTTTCTATGAAAATAGATTCATCAAGGTTCATTTACACAATTTATTCACTATTTAATTCCATTCCTACTATTTTTAGTGATTTTTCACATCCACATCACTGCAGCTGTCAACCTCTGTCTTTAAGGTAGATTTTACCTACTTCAAAATTTCCTTGATTCAACTAGCCCTTTCAGCATACATGGCACAAAAGATGATCACGGTTAACCATTCCAAGGGCTAATAGATTCCAAACATTTCCACATCTCTTAATGAACAACATACAAAATGATTATGATACCATGCCAAAGTGTATATAAGCCATTTTCGCATGGCTATCCAAATTTATACAAAATCAAAGGGTCTATGACCAACAAACGAAAGAGTAGTCCTATACATGCCATTTCAAAGTTCAACCAAAATTTGTACCAAAAGGGGGATTTGATAGTGTGGGAGACTTTGACTTCCAAAAATCCCGAGTCCGATAGCTGGCGAGCCAAAATCTATAAAACAGAGAACAAAGAAACGGAGTAAGCAATTTATGCTTAGTAAGTTTTGAGCAAGGATTCCAAGACAACAAAAGCATAGCATTCATATAGCTAAGCGGATAATTTCATATGCACAAATTCTCAATATCATACTTACTTCACATTACCAACCCTTATGTTCATACACAAAGATCAACTTAGCCAAAGGCGGTAGCTCGTTTATCAACGGCGAATACTTATTTGTAAGGGCTCAACTAATTCAAAGCACATCTGAAACATACCTCGTTGCTGGAATTTTGCAAGCGTATTAACTGAAATTTTACAGCAAGATTGCTCATTCCGAATCACGTACCTCGGATTTTATCCAGATATAGCGACTCGCTCAAAAGCCTTGGGACATAGCCGGTTATAATAGCTCGCACAAATGCCTTCGGACTTAACCCGATTTGGGAACTCGCACAAATGCCTTGGATCTTAGTCCGGATATGGTCACTTAGCACAAAGCCTTGGGACTTAGCCGGACATCATTCGAATAACCATGCACATTTAACACTAAATCATGACACATTTGTATTTCATTTTCATTAGCAAAACTCAAACACAAGACACTTATCACACTTGCAAATTTCGGCTCAATATCCACACACAAAGATCATGATTTCGATTTGCTTAAAACATGATCTAATCAAATCATAATTTAAGCTCTATTACTCAAGAACTTTCCTCGGATGTTGTCGAACGATTTTGATGGCTATTCGACCACTTTTTCCTTCCCTTTATCGGATTTAGATCCCCTTTGCTCTTGAGCTTAATTAAATAAATAAATCGATTTAATCATTTGAGCATCGAAAAGAGGAACACAAGGCACTTAGCCCACATTTATACATTAGACATTAAAGTCACATACATGTGAAATCATGCATCAACTCAAGATATTAACCCACACTCCCTTTTTAGCCGATTGTCCTAACCAAGATAAAGGCATCAATATGCTTGCCTCTAACCGAATGCATGCACACCAATCCATCTCATGTGGCCGAATATGCATGTTGATGTTGAGGCCAATTACATATTTAATACCACACATAAATGGCATACATTTTACTAACTAATGCATTACAAATTGTAGCTCAATACGCATCTATCATTTACATCATAACCGAAACATCATCATAAGTAAATATATACCTTGAGATAGCATATATGTCATACCAATACATCATGTGCAAACATATATACATATAGGTGCAAGGGCCGAATCTCAAGTTGATTATAACCAAATATAAACATATATCCAAAACACAAATCTTACCTACCATGCAATAAGCATAAATCATACTTATGGATATACCATGGCCGAATACATCACAACACCATACCATTTCAATTTTGGTCATGGTTAAACAAGGAACTTAATGTCTCACTCAAAAATGCTAAAAAGAAAATCCAAGAGTCATCAACCCACCATCACATATATCATTAACAAGCTTCATATTTAGCATGCAATGGCATTAACACAAAATCCACCTTGGCCGAATATCATCCCCATGACATAGCAAAGATTTGAACCATGGGCTAATTAGAACTCAAGCTAGCAACTAAAAACATGCATGAATCTCATGGCACAACCTCAAACATACCTTAATCTAGATACAAGTATGGCCAAACCTCCTCCAAATCCTCTTCCAAACCAAGCATGAAGCAAAAACTCCCTCCTTCTTCCTTAAAATTTTCGGCCAAGAGAAGTGAAAAAAAATGATGAACACTTTTTTTTTCTTTCCCTCAACTCACGGCAATGGGGGGATCACACACCTTCTCTCTTTTTTTTTCTTCCCATTTCTTTATTCCTAACCTTAGTTTATTGTTTCCTCCTATAATGCACCAACACAACATGTTTATGACATGTTTTGCCCATCCTCCTTTGTCATGGCCGGCCACCACTTATAAAAAGAAGGGGGTATTTGACATGCAAAACCATTGTTTTGCATGCATGATTCAATTAGTCGTCACACATTTCCCTATCCTACTTTCAAAGTTTACTAGTAGGTCCTTTTTAGTGAAATTCACATTTATAACCCTAAATCAAAACATCAAAAATGTCACACACGAATTAACACATATTATAGGCATCAAAATGAATATTAAATTATTTTTATGCCTCAGTTTTGTGGTCCCGAAACAACATTCTGACTAGGGTCGTTTTAAGGCTGTCACACATAAGCACCCCCATTTGGCTCCAACTACTTCCAATTCAAATTCCCTCAAACAACTCCAAGATTTCTCCCCTTGTCCCTCCTTAATTCATGCATTTGATTGATTCAAACTCTCTCTAATAGAGTTTCATTCAGCCTCAAACTCCTGCATGCTCAAGTCATAAAAATAACACACAATTGCCAGCTTAGTGAATCAAACATTGGCCTTCCCCCAACCACTTACACGCCACTTTTTTAGCTCCTTAGTGGCGTCACTTAACCACTTTTCCAGGGGTTCTCTTGTGTCACATTTTACCCACATCTTTTGATAAGGCCACCTATCCAATGCCCCTAACTCCTTAAGTCCAAACTTCAAAAATTCTACCGGGTTTTGGCCAACACATGGGCCTTCCATAGGCCCATTTACACACTCCAATTATGAATTTCACAACCAAATACTAAATTTTAAAAAAACTTTACCATATTCTCAGAAATTACAAAAATCCTAAAAATTAGGGTGTTACAACTCTACCCTTCTTAAAGAAATTTCGGCCTCGAAATTTTACCTGATCCAAACAGTTGAGGGTATTATTGACGCATCACCTCCTCTGACTCCCAAGTAGCTTCTTCTTTGCTGTGGTTTCTCTAAAGTACCTTCACCAATGGGACTGACTTTCTTCTCAACACCTTGACGTCATGATCAAGTATCTGTACAGGTTCTTCTTCGAAGGTCAAATCCAACTGTACCTCAATTTCTGCAACTGGAACGATATGAGTAGGGTCAAAACAATATCTCCTTAGTATGGACACATGAAAGACATCGTGAATACGGTCCAGTTCTGGAGGTAACTCTAGCTGATAAGCCACCGGCCCTATCCGCTTAAGGATCCGATAAGGCCCAATGAACCATGGACTCAACTTGCCCTTCTTACCAAACCTCAATATTTTCTTCCAAGGTGAAACCTTCAAAAAGACCATGTCCCCTACAGCATACTCAATATCCTTACGCTTCAGATCAGCATAAGACTTTTGTCGATCCGCTACCTCCTTTAATCGATTCCTGATCACCTTAACTTTGTCTTCAGTATTCGCTACTAACTTCGGTCCAAGTACTTGCCTGTCCCCCAACTTTGCCCAACAAATAGATGAATGACACCTTCGCCCATACAGTGCCTCGAAAGGAGCCATCTGAAACTTGGTTGGTAATTGTTGTTATACGCGAACTCTGCCAATGGCAAGTAATCCTCCCATCTGCCCCTAAAGTCAATAACACAACCCCTCAACATATCTTCTAGAATCTGAATAACCCTCTCTGACTGCCCATCCAACTGAGGGCGAAAAGTCGTACTAAAATCCAATCGCATTCCCAATGCCTCGTGCAACTTCTACCAAAATCAAGATGTAAACCTTAGGTCTCGGTCAGAAATTATCGATACTGGCACCCCATGCAACCGCACTATCTCTGCTACATACAACTTGGCCAACCTCTGAAGTGAGTAATCGGTTCGGATAGGTATGAAATGGGCAGATTTCGTCAGCCTATCCACAATCACCCAAACTGAGTCATTATTGGAAGGTATCAATGGCAGACCACTCACAAAATCCATGGTTACCCCTTCCCATTTTCAAAATGGTATCTTCACTGGTTGCAACAATCCTAAAGGTAGTTGATGCTCGGCCTTTACTTGTTGACACGTCAAAAATTTTCCCACCAATTCGGTCACTTCTTGCTTAAGCCCAGGCCACCAATATAGCTCTCGCAAGTCTCGATACAACTTACTCCCTCCTGGATGCATAGCACAAGGTCCACCATAAGCCTCTCTCAAAATCCTTAATCTCAAATCAGAGTCCTTCGGCATACAAATTCTTTCTCGAAAACAAAGAACCCCATCACCATTTAATCCAAAGTCTGCATTCTCCCCCTTCTCAGCTTGCTGAAACTGAGAAACCAATGACTCATCCACCAATTGCTGCTTCTTAATCTGCTCCACCTAAGTTGGTCTCACTTGTAATTCTGCTAATAAGCTTCCATCGTCATACAAGCTTAAACGAGCAAACATTGCCGTCAACTCCGCCACAGTCCTTCGACTCAATGCATCAGCCACGACATTTGCCTTACCTGGATGGTACTCAATCGAACAGTCATAGTCCTTTAACAACTCTATCCACCTTCGCTGTCTAAGATTCAGCTCCTTTTGAGTCAGCAAGTACTTAAGACTCTTATGATCTGTATAGATAATGTATCTCTCTCCATACAAGTAGTGCCTCCATATCTTAAGCGCAAAGATCACCGCTGCCAACTCCAAGTCATGAGTAGGATAGTTTACCTCATGAGGCTTCAGCTGTCGTGAAGCATAAGCGACCATTTTACCCTCTTGCATCAACACACAGCCCAAGCCTACATGTGACGCGTCACTGTACACAGTGAAATCTTTACCAGACTCTGGCTGAATCAACACTGGTGCCTCAGTCAGAACCTTCTTTAACTTCTCAAAAGCTTCTTACTACTTATTTGACCAATCAAACGGTGCTCCCTTCCTTATAAGTTTCGTTAACGGTGCTACCAACACAGAAAATCCTTCCACAAATCTATGATAATAACCTGCCAACCCCAGAAAACTTCAAATTTCTGTTACTGACCTCGGTGGCTTCCACTCCAGAATCGACTCAATCTTCCGAGGGTCTACCTTGATCCCCTGAGCAGACACAACATGCCCCAAGAAAGTTACTTCACTCAACCAAAACTCGCATTTAATGAACTTTGCATAGAGTTACTTTTCCCTTAGCACTTGCAGCGTAATACGAAGATGCTCATCATGCTTCTCTTCCGTTTCCGAGTACACCAAGATATCATCGATAAAAACAACTATGAACTGATCCAAGTACGGCTGAAATACCTGATTCATCAAATCCATGAATACTGCTGGTGCATTAGTCAAACCAAAGGGCATAACCAGAAACTCGTAATGACCATATCGAGTTCTGAATGTCGTCTTATGAATATCCTCTTCTTTGACTCTCAACTGATGATATCCTGACCGAAGGTTGATCTTAGAAAATACTGAAGCTCCTTTCAGTTGGTCGAACAGATCATCGATTCTTGGCAAAGGATACTTGTTCTTAATCGTCAGTTTGTTCAACTACCGATAATCAATACACATCCGCATGGTCCCATCTTTTTTTTTTACGAACAACACTGGTGCGCCCCATGGAGAAATACTTGGTCTTATAAACCCTCTATCCAATAGATCTTGAATCTGAGCTTTCAGTTCCACCAACTCCTTTGATGCCATAAGGTAAGGTGCAATGGACACCGGGGCTGTTCCAGGTAACAAGTCGATTCTGAACTCGACTTCTCTGTTCGAAGGTAGTCTAGGAAGCTCCTCAGGAAAAACATCTAGAAATTCTTTGATGGTCCTGACTGACTCCACAGTCATCCCCTTAGGTTCAATTTGACTTACAAATGCTAAAAACACCTCACAACCTTTCTGCATCAACTTCTCAGCCCTTAAAGCTGAGACAACATTGGACAAATAGTTTCTTCACTCCCCTATGACCATTATCTCCTCATCTTCGGTAGTTCTTAGCACCATTCTCTTAATAGCACAATCCAACGTCGCCCTATGCTTAGTTAGCCAGTCCATTCCCAAAATAAGATCAAATTCCCCAAATGGCAGCTCCATCAAATCTCCTACAAATATCCTATCTTATGTCTCTAAAGGCACCTCCCTAAAGAGTTTTCACAATCTCCTCAGGAAGCTCACTTAACGCCCCAGATACATTACAGACAACATACGAATGAGTGGAACCAACACCAATCAAAGCAGTGTAAGGAGTGCTATGAATGAAGAGTGTACCGATTATAACATCAGGAGCATCACCCTCCTCACGACGCTGTGTAGCATAAACCAACTCCGGCTGTCGAGCTTTAGCATGTCCAGCACCCCTGCCAGGTGCCTCACGACCTCGTCCATTACCATTACCACCTCTACCTTGCCCATGGCCTCTCTGTGGTGGTGGTCCTCCTCGCAGTGCTTGGACACCTATTTGCTCCGCAACTTGATCCTGAGCTGCTCTCCGAGGACACTCTCTGAACTTATGTTCCTTTGACCCACATCGAAAACATGCTCCAGTTCGTTTCGAGCACTCCCCCATATACACTTAGCCACAGTCCCTGCAAGCCTGCGGTCTAAAGGTATTCACTGGAATTGCTCGAACCGGTTCCTCCATTATAGCTCTTTTAACATTTCTATATGCAGCACCCGAGGGTCCAGAATCCCTCCTGAATCTGGGTCGATCCCTCTCACGATTCTGTCGTTTAGCTCGTTTTACTTCTTCAGCTATCTTAGCCTTCTCTACCAACGCAGCGAAATCACGCTCCCAGCACCCTAAGCTCATCGCAGAGGCCATCCTTGAATTGAACACTGCGCTTATATTCGGTCACAACTATCCTACTAGCATATCGACTCAGCCTTAAGAATTCTGCCTCATACTCCGCAACAGTCTTATTACCCTGAGCCAGATTCAAAAATTCCTTTCGACGGGCATCCACATAACTAGCCCCAACATACCTCCCCTTAAAAGTAGTCTTGAACAGTTCCCAGGTTACTCGTTCGATCCGGGTACTTTCCCTTACAGTGATCCACCACTGGTATGCCTCATGCCGTAGCAACGACACGGCCCCCTTCAGCTTTTGCTCCAAAGAGCAATCTAGGTCATCCATAATCCGCTCTGTTGCCTCTAGCCAATATTCAGCTACGTTTGGGGCTACTCTAGATACGCCCATAAAAACCTCTGCTCCGTTGGCCCGGAGTCGCTCAGAGATGGATCCCCTATTCAATGTCCCAGTGCTAGCTCCAGCAACCCTTTCCAAAACCCTTAACATCGCTTGGGACAAAGCATCGTCCCCTGCAGCCCGATCATGTGACCCAGTCTCAGTTTCCTGTGGCACGGATGCTTCCTCAGCTGGCCTATTCCCTGAGGATGAAGATTTAGCTTGCACCTTTCCACAACCACGTCCGCGGCCTCGTCCACGAGTTCCTCTTGTACTCATTTTGAATTATCTGATTACAAATTTTATGACATTAGTTTAATATTTCAATTTTTTTTATTACGAGATGTATTATATAAATATAGCAGTTCAGGAATTGTTTTCGCAACGTCGTAGCCTAACTGCAGTCTCAATCATACTGTTTTACGGCTCTACCCTATCTAAAGTATCATAGTAGGGTTCAGTTCTATTCATAGCATCAATATCACACGGTGTAAAAGAAGGTATACTTAAAGACTTGGTGCCGGGGATTCAGTGTGCCACTTCTTTCTCCAAACTATTTTTTTAGAAATTCCTAAAAATTGATTTAAAATACCTTTATTTTGAATTTCTCAATTTTAAACCCGTTTAAAACCCACAGTCGAGATAATGCAACTGGCTCTGATACCAATAAATGTAATACCCCAAACCCAGCCTAGATGTTATGCCGGGATCTGACGTGTCACATTGTAGTTTTTGAGAAAATCCAAAACCTCTTTCAACGTGCCTCTTAGTAATTTAAAAGATAGTCTTTGCTAAGTTAATAAAGTGAATGGAAGCTATGCACCAGGTAGGTATCTGAAACAGAGGAGGTGAGCTATGAAGGCTGCTTAAGTACCAAGCTCTTGATTAGATCCAATCCTAGACATGCCCATAACCATTGCCACACTTTGGTGCGAGGTTAGGGTTTGGCAAAATAAAAATCGCGTTGGAATTTATTTAAGTAGATATTTTAATAACCGATTAATTATATTGTTACGTTATTTGAAAACAAGTATCATTTTGAAAACGTGCCCTAAGTCTAACCCATTTTGGATTATTATCAGTAAGTATAAAGTATAAAATAAAATAATCCCAGAAAAATAATTAAAATGGCCTTATTACAACCCAAAACCAAGTAATAGTAATAATTAAAATAAAAATTAAAAAAAACGGTTACTTATTGCAAAGTTCAAAAGCGATCACCACAGCCACTTTGAATCCCCCTCCGGCTCCAAGTCATGACATCAAGGCTCACCTGCAAGGTTAAGGAAAGGAGTGAGTTTGGAAACTCAGTGTGAAACAAGCCCCTTCCAGAGCCAAAATTAATATCAGTATACTGGGCCTAAGCCCTAGTTCAGTCTCGGCATATACTGGGTCGAAGTCTTTCATTTATCGGTTATTGGACCGAAGCCTTTTCATAAATCATAACATTGGGCTGAAGCCTTTACTGTAGACGGTATGGCCCATAGGCCCATTTCAATATCACATGAAATACCAATGAATATGTGCAAGCCCATTTAGGGAGACTACTCAACCCACCATCCGCTACTCTCCACCTATACCAACCAAGCTCTCCATGTAGGGAATAACTCAACCCAACCAACCAAACTCTCCACTGGCAGCATAGCTGCTTTATCATATAACTGGAGGCCTAGCCTCTTTTAATAACTGGGGCAAAGCCCTTTTCGCACTTCCTCCATTTACACAAAACCCAACCTATGCATAAAATGAGTATATCATAGCATATCATGTGCATATCATAACATATCATGTGCATACCATGCCATATCATGTATAACAATATCTCATGCATCATATTCATAATCAAACCCTAGGGGTAAAATGGTCATTTTTACTTAGGGGCAAAATAGTCATTTTTCATATTATAAGGGTAATTTCGTAATTTTACCAAATATCATGAGATTTCGATGTTCATTAACAATTATTAATATTTTTGAGTGTTTAAACAATGGTATTTACCCACTTTATCAAATTCGGGCTTTTGGGCCCAAACCCCTAATAGGCCCTACGAATGCCGATTTAGCCCACTAAGCCTACTTAACCCAAATTTTACAATAGTACTAACCGTGTCAACATGCAACTTTTCCAAATTCCATTTTCTGTCCATTTTACCCAAATGGGCCCGAAAGCCCCTTGGGCCCAATTCTAGCCCATTGGAGCCCCACTTACCATTGGGCACCAAATTGCGCTCTTACCTGTTCCATCGATCCAAACACCGATCATATCGTATCTATTGCATCCCTAACCAAAGGCAAAATTTCAAGTTCTCGAAATGCCGAAATTTTTGCATTTTGACTTCTCAGCGAATATTAATCTAAGCTATTGCGAGGGTTATTACACACCTGTTTGGAGAAGAGATCACTACACACCACGTGCTTCACCTTGATAGACCCAGTAGGGTTCAAACCACCCTTAACCAACAACTTAGACTAAGTGTACTCCTTACTGAAATGCAAACCAGAGAGGAGAATAACAACTTTTGGCCAACCCCAAAACCACCAATAATCAAAGCATGCGATGTCACGAACATTCTCCTGACAGTAATCGATACAAAGAAGGGATTAAAGAGGGAGACCACCATAGAAAGAAGAAAGAGAACAACACCACAGTGAACCCAAAAATGAGGACAGCCTTAGCAAGGCTCCACAATTGCTAAAAACTCGGCAAACCAAAAGGAGCTCACTTACCTTGATCAAAGTAAGGAAAGATTCGGTAGAGAAAGGAAGATATTCGGCTAGCACCAAGATAAGCCTGAATGAGATGAAAGGGAGAGGGGCAAGTGGTATTCGGCCAAAACTCCAAGAAAAGAAACGTAACTGAGAAATAGAGAAGAGTCAGAGAGAAAAGAAGAGAAGGAAGAGAGTTTTGGCAAAAGCTTGAGAGTGAGCTAAAGAAGTGTGTTCGGCACACAATGAAAACAAAAGGGTAAAATAAAACAAAAGAATTTTGGCTTAATCCCGAAAGGCACCAAAAGGAGTCGGCAAAAGAAAGAAATGGTAACAAAAGGAAAGAAAACAAAACCCGAAATAGGTTAGGAACAATTCGGCACCTATACTCTTCTCAATTGCTGAAAACACACTCCCCAAAACCCTTTGGCCAAATTTACACTCACAAGCACACCTATTTGGCTCCAACTCCTTCCAATTCAAATTCCCTCAAACAACTCCAAGATTTTCTCCCCTTATCCCTCTTTAATTCATGCATTTGACTGATTCAAACTCTCTCCAACAGAGTTTCATTCGGCCTCAAACTCCTGCATGCTCAAGTCATAAAAATAACACACAATGGCAGCTTAGTGAATCGAACCTTGGCCTTCCCCCAACCACTTACACGCCACTTTTTTAGCTCCTTAGTGGCGTCACTTAACCACTTTGCCAGGGGCTCTCTTGTGTCACATTTTACCCACATCTTTTGATAAGGCCACCTATCCAATGCCCCTAACTCCTTAAGTCCAAACTTCAAAAATTTTGCCGGGTTTTGGCCAACACATGGGCCTTCCATAGGCCCATTTACACACTCCAATTATGAATTTCACAACCAAATACCAAATTTTAAAAAAAAATTACCATATTCTCAGAAATTACAGAAATCCCAAAAATCAGGGTGTTACATTTGATGTGATTCTTGGTATGGACTGACTGACTATGCATGATGCAGTTGTGAATTGTAGGCAGAAAACTATCGAATTGAAATGTCAAAATGGTGAGATTCTTCAAATTGAGTCTAATGATTCGAGTGAATTGCCTACTGTGATATCGTTTATATTAGCTCAAAAATATTTGAGAAAGGGCTATGGTGCATATCTTACACACACATTGGATACAAAAGTGTCAGAATCAAAGATTTAATCCGTACCTGTGGTTTGTGAGCTTTTGAATGTATTCTAGAAGAATTACCGGGATTGCCTTTGATTAGAGAAGTTGAATTTGGTCTTGAGTTAGTATCGGGAACAACACCAATATCGATAGCTCCGTACAGAATGGCTCCAAAAAAATTAAAAGAGTTGAAAGCTTAGTTGCAAGAATTGACAGATAAAGGTTTTGTACAATCGAGTTATTCTCCTTGGGGTGCACTTGTGAAAAAGAAAGATGACGCGATGCACTTGTGTATTGACTATAGACAATTGAATAAAGAGACTATAAAGAACAAATACCCTCTACAGTAGATTGATGACTTATTTGATCAGTTGAAAATGGCTATATTATTTTGAAAGATTGATTTGAGATCAGGTTACTATCAGTTGCGAGTGAAAGAGTCGAATGTGCCGAAAACAGTGTTCAGAACAAGGTATGGACATTATGAATTCCTTGTTATGCCTTTCGGTTTAACTAATGCTCCTGTTATTTTTATGGACTTGATAAATCGTATATTCAGACCGTATTTGTGAAAGGATTCTCGATGATTGTGACACCGATGACATGACTGTTACAAAAAAGATGTGAAATTTTAAAGGTCGAAAAAGTGTCAACAGAGTTTGAAACAGTTGAGAGCATTGTTAACAGAGGCATCAATTTTAGTTCAACTTGAATGGGGAAAAGAGTTCGTGATTTATAGTGATGCATCATTAAACGGATTGGGTTGTGTTTTAATGCAAGATGGAAAAGTTATAGCTTATACTTCCTGCATGAAAATAACTATCTGATGCATGATTTAGAACTGGCTGTGATTGTGTTTGTAAGGAAGATTTGGTGACACTACTTATATAGTGAAAAATGCCACATTTATACGGATCATAAGAGCTTGAAATATCTAATGTCATAGAAGGATTTGAATTTGCGACAACAAAGATGGCTTGAGTTGTTGAAAGATTTTGACTTTGTGATTGATTATCACCTGGGAAAAGCTAATGTTGTTGTTAATGCCCTGAGTCGAAAATCTTTGTTTGCATTAAGAGCAATGAACACTCAGTTGATGATTTGTGATGATGGGTCTATTTTAGTTGAATTAAAAGCTAAACCGGTATTACTTCAACAAATTGGTGAAGCTCAGAAAAATAACAGTGATTTGCAAGCTAAACGAATCCAACGTACATCTAATTCTGATTCAGAATTTCATCTTGGAAATGATATTTTTTAATGTTTCGAAATAGAATTTGTGTACCGAAGAATACAAAGCTTATCAAAAAAATTTTGCATGAAGCACACAATAGTCATTTTTCAGTTCATCCGGGTAGTACCAAGATGTATAACGATTTGAAACAGCTGTACTAGTGGACGGGTATGAAACGAGATATATCAGAGTTTGTATCAAAATGTCTGATTTGTCAACAAGGAAAAGCTGAACATCAAGTACCATCTGGTTTATTGCAGCCTGTATTGATTCCTGAATTGAAATGGAACAGAGTTTCAATGGACTTCGTATCAGGACTGCCCCTAACTCTGAAAAAGAAAGATGCTATATGGGTTGTCGTTGATCGACTAACGAAGTCTGCTCATTTCATATCGATACGAATAGATTACTCACTTGATAAATTGGCAGAATTGTATATTTCTGAGATTGTACGGTTACATAGGGTGCCACTATCTATTATTTCTAATAGAGATATGAGATTTACATCGCGATTCTGGAAGAAATTGCAAGAGACTCTGGGAACAAATTTGAATTTCAATACTGCTTTTCATCCTCAGACTGACGGTCAGACTGAAAGAGTTATTCAGATTCTTGAAGATATGTTGAGATGTTGTATTCTAGAGTTTGAAGGCGGTTGGGAAAAATACTTACCGTTGATTGAATTTGTGTATAATAATAGTTTTCAAACGAGTGTAAAGATGGCATAGTACGAAGCTTTATATGGTCGCAAGTGTCGAACAGCATTATATTGGATTGAATTGAGTGAGAAAAAGATTGATGGGGTTGAGTTAATCAAAGAAACAAAAGAAAAAGTGAAAGTGATTCGTGACAGTCTAAAAGCAGCTTCAGATCGACAGAAATTATAAGCGGATTTAAAACGTAAAGAAATAGAATTTCAGGTCAGAGATCGAGTATTCTTGAAAGTGTCACCGTGGAAGAAAATTATTCGATTCGATCGTAAAGGAAAGTTGAGTCTGCGTTTCATTGAGCCGTATGAGATTGTTGAAAGAATAGGGCTTGTAGCATATCGACTAGATTTACCGTCAAAACTTAAAAAGATACATAATGTTTTTCATGTTTCGATGCTACGTCGATACGGATCAGATCCCTTACATGTGATTTCTCCCGTTGATGTAGAGATATAGTCTGATTTATCATATAACGAAGAACCAATCAGAATTCTGGCTCGAGAGATTAAAGAATTGAGGAATAAACATACAGCCCTTGTGAAGGTTCTTTGGCATAAACACAAAATTGAGGAAGCCACGTGGGAACCAGAGGAAGCTATGTGAAAGTGGTACCCTAACCTCTTTACCAGTAAGATTTTCGGGGACGAAAATCCCTAAGGAGGGAGAGTTGTAACAGTTCGTTTTTAGGTCAAATCAGAACAATGGTTTTGAGACCACAAATTCAAAGTTAAAATAGTTATTTTATTATTTTAATAAGGTCTATAGCATGATAGATTAATTATGTGAAAGTTTCATAAAGAAATTTTACTGTTTAAATGCTTGATTCTGTAAAAAGGACTAAAATGCTTAATGCGTAAAATATGAAATCTATTAGTTAAATGCACCAAATGGCTATAGAAAGAAATTGTGAGCACTTGCATGATAAATAGCCCATAAATGTTGATAGTAGAATATAATGGTTTGGCATTATTGAAATTATGATTTAGTTTTAATGTTAATATAGTAAATTGGTTATTAAGGGTTAAAATAATTAAAACAAAATTTTCACTATCATCCATTATCATCTCCACCGAATGTTAGGGCTTAGAAAGCCATTTTTAAAGCTTCAAAGTTTTGGCAATCTCATCTAGCAATTAGTAAGTGATTTTGATTCAATTTTTAGTGATTTCTACGTTTTTGTCACCGTTGCTTTGTATTCTAGCTAACCTGTACCTCAATTTTTGAATTTGTTCATAATTTTGAAAAGTTCCATTTTTAAATACTTGAATTCTTGATGTCTAATGATAGATTATGGAAGCTTGATGATAGTTTTACAAGTTTTATAAAGTGATTTTTTGATAAAAATGTCGAATAGGGATTAAATTGTAAAAATGTAAAATATGGTAGTTAAAAATGTGAAAAAATGAAAGATATGAGATGCTAGTAGTATATAGGAAATTCGGCTAGACATGGGTTGGTATTAAATTGCATGAATTTTCAATTTTATGTGTTAAGGACTAAATTGTAAAAAAATTGAAAGTATAGGGGCAAATGGTAAATTTTCCAAAATATGAATTATGGACTAAATTGTATATATTGAATACTGAATGTATTGAATTTGATAATATATATATAGATTAAGATAAACCGAGATCGAGTTTAGATCGGGGAAAAGGAAAGATCGACGAATAGCCGATAGTTTTATCTGAGGTTACGATGTAACGCCTCGAATTTGGGCCTAGAAATATTGGGCCTTGGGTTTGGGTCCATAAGGAGGTTGTATATAAGTATTTAATTGTGCAAAGAAATGATACAATTAAATGTCTACTCAAGTGGTTAAGTGTCCTAAGAGGAGTTGGAAAAGTCCTGGGTTCAAACTTGGGCTTTAGCAAAATTTTTGGTTTTAAGTGAATAAAACCCTGAATGTTAGGTAGTAAGGGCTAGTTTGGCAATGCTTTTGAAAAGTGCTTTTGAAAAGTGTTGTGGAAATATAACACCCTTCACCCATATCTGACATCAGGATAGGGTTTGAGGCATTACCGGGATTTCGCATTCACAAACATGTTAAATCGGGTCACCAAATTTTGCTCAAATTTAAAACTTTTCAAACATGTACATTTCATCCCTTACACAGGCCTTCAAGGCCTAAAACATACTTAGGGGAGGTTCAGGACAAAATCGAGAACATTCGGTAAACTTTGGGCACGTTAGAAAATTTCTCTTATTTTGAAAGGTTACACGTCCGTGTGGGTGGGGCCGTGTGGTCACACACACTTGTGTGGCTTGGGACACGCCTATGCCCTCAGCTCGTGTGCAACACTGACTTTACCCTTATCATACAATTAGGGGCACACAGCCAGATCACTCGCCCATGTGGCCTGCCCTTGTACAACACTGACTTAAAATTTTAGGTGCAGGGGACACACGACCATACCACACACCCATGAGAGTGGCCCGTGTGTCACACACGGCTTAGGCACACACCTGTGTCTCGAACCGTGTGGACCGTAATAGGCTATTTTCCAAGCCTTTGGTCATCCTTTTTATCACTTATACTTAATGACTGTCAAATGCAAAGTAAAACATGATTATACTCTTATAAATATTCTTGGCAAAACTTATTGCATGGAAACCTCATATCATTGGTTTCACACATGCTAGGTTATTTCCCATCTTGTATTTAAGGGGATTCCATGTCTCTTTAACACATTCAAGATTGGCTCATTCTTATGACTCATTTCCAGTTCGAAACAAACCATCATATGAAGTGTAAACCTGCATAGATTTGTAAGTCATAGCCCACTTCAAAATAAGCCAATTCCTATGGCCATATACAAAAAAGATAGGTATATCTTTACACGCCTTCATTTGGCAAATCAAATGACACATATAACAAAATACTCAGAAGTCCTATACATGCCATTGAATAGAATAGAAATGTCTTTATACCAAAGCTGGTCTATTTGATAGTGTGCTGGTTTTCCCAACCATTTTCCAATCCTTACGAGTCCTTGAGCTCTGAAAAGAAGGGAAAAGAGAGGGGTAAGCATTTACATGCTTAGTAAGCTAGAATACTCGGAAAGTAAACTTGCCAAGTATTTAGCATGCAACCCAATTGGGTAATAAAATCAATAAGCATGTAATGGCTGCCCTATCACATACACTCAATCAATGAATTAGTCATATAACAAAGCACCATATAATTTATCTTTGATGAGCTCATCATTCAACATCTCATTTTGTACATATATCTCATATTAATCTCGTTGAGTTTCTAGGAAATCTCGATGGAGTATCCATAATCCGTCAATTCATAAGGATAATCATTTCAGGTATGCACTCCCGCGAACCTCATATCTTACGGCAGAATTACCAATCTAGGCTAAATTCCCCGTATAGTAAACTCATAAGGTGATGTCAGGATTACCAGTCCAGGCTAAATCCCTTATGACGACAAACACCGTTAATGAGTTCGGATCTGAATTACCAGTCTAGGATAAATTCAGACCCCAAATCGGATTACCCGTCTGGGCTAAATCCGTAATGCACATATATTATTCGGGAGTCTCAATCATCCAAAGGAACACCCGTCCAAGCTAGATTCTTTTCATAATTGAGATCAACGGATTACTCGTCTGGGCTAAATCCTTACTGCAACATATGTAGGATCTCAATTCACATGTCAAGCATGGTTTATCCATCGAATTTCCTTTTTAACCTCAACCGAGACAAATTTTCAACATATCATTATCAGAGTTGCAATTCATGTAATTTCATGCCATCAATAAATACAATCATCATGCATTCATAAATCATATAATTAGACACATTATGAGTTTACTTTAAGTTATCTGAACTTACCTGGTATTCGTTTTGGTGTCGTGTTTCAGTTATTCCAAAATCTTTCGTTTTCCTTGATCGACCTCTGAAATTTGTTCCCCGGGGTCTTTAACAACAAAATTAAATCATTAACACTCTACATTATGCTTTTCAAGTCTAAATTCCACCTCGGTCCAAATGATCGTTTTGCCCTTAACCTATCATATTTTTACGATTTAGTCCCTAGGCTCGTATAATGAAACACATGTGATTTAGCCGAACACTTCTCCCTCTTATGGCAGCCCACATTTTCCATTATTTTCTCATTTCTACCACACATTTTACAACTTTTGCAAAAAGGTCCCTTTAATGGTTTTTTATGAAAATCACCTAGGAAAAGATGTTTAACACACCTCCAACTTTCATATTTCTCCATAAACCATCAAAATATGAGTAACTCATGCATGGGTAAATTTTTAAACATGAACCTTAGCATGAAATATGGGTAGAAATGGAAAGAGTAAGCTACCGGGCTTTCAAAAATACAAAGAACATTAAAAACGGGGCCTGGGAGCACTTACTTTTGACCTTGAAATGCTTGGAAACCCTAGCTGTGGAGGGCTTGAGAGTTTCAGCTTGTACAAGGGAGAAAATGTCTGATTTTTGGTTCATTTTTCCCATTTTATTTCATTAAAATGCCAAATGACCAAAATGCCCTTATAAAATTTCATCCATGCAAGCCCATTTTTTTTCCAAAAACTTAGAAATTGGGAAAATTCCCTCCAAGACCTTCTAATTTATAATCAAAAGGAATTTCATACAAATTGCTTCTAGAGTCCAAGTTTTGCAATTTATTCAATTTAGTCCCTAATTTCCAATTGAACACCTTACTTAAAGAATTCTTCATGAAACTTTGACACATGCATATTCTCATATGCTAGGCCTCATAATAATCCTAAAATAAATATTTTGATGTTGGATTTGTGGTCTCGAAACCACTATTCTGACTAGGCCCTATTTTGGGATGTTACAGGAAAAGTGCTTTTGAGAAGTGCTTTTAAAAAGTCTAGTTTAAAATTTGAGTGTTTAGTATTGCTGTCAAAAAGTGCTTTTGAGAAATAAAATATCCATTTTAGACATGTTATTATCAAGTAACAAATATGCATTTAAATAAATTTGAAATTATTATAATTTGTTGTTAATATTTTAGTAAGAATATAAAAAATTATTATAATTTGTTGTTAATATTTTAATATATGAAATATAAATTTTAAATATTTTAAGTAATAAATATTAATTACTTATAAAATTTAATTAGAATATATAAACTACATTTTAAATATTTAAATATAACTATTAAATATTTGTAATTAGTAATTTAAAAATATTTTTATTTTTAATTAATGATTTTAACACATTCGTAATTAAGCACCAAGAAAAAAAATGTAAAGTACTATGTTATTAGAGGGGTGAAAAAGTAATTAAGCACTAAAAGTGCTTTTGGGAGAAGAAAAGGTAAAAATTTTTGCTTCTCCTTTTCAGAAGTGCTTTTCAAAAACACTTCTGAAAAGCCAAAAATTTCAGCTAAAAGCAGCTAGTTCTGTACAGCTTTTCTTCCAAAAGTGCTTTTGAATCTAGAAGTGATTTTTTTAAGCACAGAAGAACAGACCATGAGTCTTTTAAATAATTAAGGTTAAAAGGTGACGTAAGGAAGCAGGTGGTCAAGTGGTAAGGAGGCGTTAGGAGTGTGCATGTGGTTAGGGGTTCGAGTGTCGCCATAGTATTATGATGGATATTTATTTTGTTACATGGACGGCTAGTATTGGTGTTGGTTTGGGACTCTAAGTTGAAGTGGTCATGGAGGAGTTACTAGAGTGATTTGTGGAGTGATAAGGGGAGAGATTTAACGAGAAAATCGAGGAAGATTCAAATTTGGAGAGTTTGAAGATGATTGGGGAAAGTGAATATGCAAATTCAGCTAAGGGGGTTCAGAGAGTGCATGTAGGATAATTTGAGAGTGTACAGGTGCCGAAATTGTGCTCCTCTTTTGGTTAGCCGTGGGGTTTTGGTGCTTTTGTCTCTTAGTTTTCTAATTCTTTTCGGGTTTTGGTATTTGGGGTTTTTCGATTCTAGTAAGTAATATTCTACTTTGCTCTCCACCTTTCTCAACATGTCCTTTTGTTGACCGAAGTTGCCATTCTCTTCTTTTCTCGTTTTTCTTGTGCAAACACTCTCTGTTGGCCGAATGCTCATTTGAGTTTTCTTTCCTTCCTCTTTTGGTTTTGGTCTGTTAAAGATGATCTTTTCTTTGCTCTTGCTCTTTGACTTGTTGTAATCGAGTGCTCTCTGTTTCTTCTCTGGCCGAACCGTGTTAGGGCATAGATAGCGTCCTTCTCTTTCTCTCATATTCGCTTCTACTCGTTTTTGTGTGTAATTGTTCCTTGCGGTGGGGCTATCAAATCTCTTGTGTGCTGATAAGTTTTCCAAACTGAATCTCATGTGGTTGTTCTTTTGAAGTTGCGATTTGTGTTCACCTTAGGCCGACTGGTGTTTTTTTTCTGGTTAAGGGAAGAAGCCTTTTGTTTAACACTCTCTTTTGTACATTTGGGCATAGAGATTCAATCTCTTTAGCAAAGGGTGGAGCCTATTGTTATTCTTTGGAAGTGACTACTCTTTGATTGGTAAGTGTTAAGGATTTAGATGTATTATCATGGGTTTGCAAAACCTTATTAATCGATTAACTATTTTGTGAAGGATCAAGTATTGGGAAGGATACGTGGTTGGAACAATCAGGGGATACGGTTGTTGTTTAGTGAGTAGTGTTTTGGTTAAGGTTATATTCAATAGCAATATGGTTTGGATTAACAGGGATGTTAGATTAATGGAAGGTTATGGTTAATTGTAGGTTGATCGCGTATGGGTTAATCTGCTTCTTGCTTAACAGATGTGTACCCACACTAACAGATCGTAGAACGGCAAAAGGCTGGAATGCTGAAAAGTCAAAAGTACGATGATAGTGGCCACTTGAACGTACGAATGCATGTGTGGAAAATCTGAAATGATGGTAGAGGCCGCCTTGAGCGATCTCATAAGCCTAAGCTGATTTTGGGCCGAAATGGGTCGTGTGGGCCCAATGGGCTCGTGGGCCCCACCGGGTTTTTTCATGGAAATGTGGAAATATCAGACTGGGCTATGTTATTCACATGGATAAGATCGATTTTGGGCTTAGCGGGCCATTTGAGCATGTGGGCCCCACGGGCTACGTAATGGGCTTTAGGCCCAATTGTATGTTTTGATTGGAAAAGGTTGCATGGGTCACGCTTGACGGCTGTGAACATACTGATGGGTCAAAAAGTATACTTAAACCTCGATTTACGAAATAACCATTATGCCCCCGAAGGGTAAAATGACTAAAATGCCCTTATGTGTTATATGATTGTTGTTGTATGCTATTTATAATATTTTGCATTCGTGTGATATTATGCTGCGTGGGGGACGGGATCATTGATTTGGAGGAAGTATATAATTTGTTAGGGTCGCATGGTCGCTTGACGACTGTGGATCCACTGATGGTTTTAAGCCGATTATGTGACTGGCAGCTATGCTGCGATATTGGTTAGTGCCGCAACCGATGCTACAACAGGGTGTAGGGATGGGTGGGTCGATTAGATCCCCACAGGAGTGTAGGGTTGGATGGGATACGAAGTACAGGGTTGGTTGGGTATTTGTGCATTGCATGATTTGATTCTAATTGTGACATGGGCTCGGCCCAACTGAGGCTACTATGGGCTAAGGCCAAAGTGCCACTATTATTGTAATGGGCTTAGGCCCAATTTGATGTGATCCATGCTTTGTGACCGATGAGGGTTGTACACACTGAGTTTTTGTAAAATCACCCCCACTTTTAAATTTCTTTCAAGTAATCCTCAGTAGGCAGTTCGGCGTAAAGGGGGACTCGGAGGTGGCCACACTACGAACGGCATTAATTATTCGTATTTTCTTTTATATTACTTAAATTATTTTCTCTTTGAGTTTTTGATGTCATAAGGCCATTTCTCTAATTTTCTAGTTTTAATTTAGGGGTTTTAACTATTATGATTTATTTCTGTTAAAAGTATAGCGCAGTTTTCCAAAATGATATCTGTTTTCACAAACATCACGTTTTCACAACATTGTTGAAATATTTCCGCCACAAACATGTTTTAAAAGTAAGACTGGTTTAAAATGGTTAATAAATAATTAAGTCGACTTTGGAATTAAACAAAGGGGCTTTTCTCATTCAAGCAAGATTTATTAATAAGGAAAAGTTTTTCGAAAAAGCATTTTAATGTGACACGCCAAATTCAGTCATAACGTATAGGTCAGGTTTGGGGTGTTACATACGAGGTAAGTTCGTATATTTAGAATCAAATTTTCTATACTTGTAATTGTTGAATTGAATGTATATAATTGAAATACTTGAAATATAAATGTCTTAATGATATATTGTATTCATTACCAAGTCCCGTTTGAACTATATGAATTCATTTGATACGAGTGAAGTGTTACTGAGATTACCGTATTGGTTGAGCTCCTGCATTTGTTGCAGACTCATCACAACTCATAAGAGCTTACTATATCAGCTCATATGAGCTTACCCATTCAGCTCGTAAGAGCTTATTATTTGTGCTCATTGGATCTTACCGATTCAGCTCGAAAGAGCTTACTATTTAGCTCAATAAAGTTACTGTTTTCAACTCAATAGAGCTTACAGTTCATCAGCTCTGGAGGAGCTTACCAACCATGACTCGAAAGAGAATGTATGAGGATGAATTGACAGATTATTGGCATTGTTCACTCGACTATCCTTCGAAGTTCTAATTGTAACACCCCAAACCCGGCCCAGACGTTATGGCCGAATCTGACGTGCCACGTTGGAGTTGAAAACCCACGTTCCATTTTAGTGTTTTAAAAACCATATATTTTGTTGAGTTAACAAAGTGTATGGAAGTCGGGCACCGTGTAGGTATCCGAGACAGGAGGTGAGCCATGAAGGTCGCTTAAGTACCAAGCTCTTTGATTGGATCCAACCCTAGACATGCCCACAACCATAGCCACACTTTGTTATATCGAGTTTAAATTTGTTTAAGTGGACGTCTTTGATAAATCGATTAATCGTGGTGTTGAGATATTTTGAAAACAAGTATCGCTTTGAAAACACGCCCTAAGTCTAGCCCATTTGAACAATTATCAACCAGGTTTGAAGTTATTAAAATAAAATAATCTCGAGAAGAAATAAAAGAAAAGTTAAAATGGCCTTATTACAACCCAAAAATAAATAATAATTAAAGGAAATTAATTGAAAACCAACGCTTATTTAAAGGTCCAAAAGCGATCACCGTGGCCCTCTGAATCCCTCCTACCAAATCCCCACATCAAGGCTCACCGCAGGTTAAGGAAAGGGTGAGTTTGGAAACTCGATGTGCAACAAGCCCCTTTAGAGCCCAAAACAATAATGACCTATTGGGTCTAAGCCCAAATCCAATCTCAAACATCTCTTCGGGCCATAGCCCTTTTCATATTTCATATTTCATAACACTGGGCAAGCCTTTTCAAATTTCATATTACTAGGTCAAGCCTTTATCAGAAATCAGTATGGCCCATAGGCCCATTTCAATATCACATATAATGTCAATGAAAGAATGCAAGCCCAATTGGGGAGACTACTCAACCCACCATCCGCTACTCTCCACCGTACCAACCAACACACCATGTGGGATTAACTCGACCCACCCCGCCATAACTCTCCACCGGCGACTTAGTGCTTTATCATATAACCGAGGCCTTGCCTCTTTTAATAATCAGGGCAAAAGCCCTTTTTATAAGCGGGGCATAAGCCCTTTAATAATCAGGCGTAAGCCCTTTTGATAACTGGGGCATAAGCCCTTTTGATAACTGGGGCATAAGCGCTTTAATAACTAGGGCATAAGCCCTTTTTCACTTCCTCCATTCATATAAAAACCCAACCCAATGCATTTATGAATACATCATGTGCATATCATACATATCATGTGCATATCATACATGTCATGTGCATATCATACATACCATGTTTATCCAAATCCCATGTATTAAAATCATACATAAACCCTAGGGGTATAATGGTCATTTTTACCTAGGGGCAAAATGGTCATTTTCATGTTATAAGGGTAATCTTGTAATTTTACCAAAAATTAGGGTTTCTGTGTTCATTAACGGTTACTAACAATTCATGGGTGCAAACAGTGATTCTGGCCCATTTTTTTAGCGAAATCGAGTTATTGGGCCTAAAACCCCTAATGGGCCCTACTTAGCCAATTTCCTCATCTAGACCCATTTAGCCTATATCCACAACAGTATTAACAGTCTTAACATGCAATTTAACAGATTTTCGTTTTCTACAAATTTTACCCAAATGGGACCGAAAGCCTATTGGGCCCTATTGCAGCCCCTCGAGGCCCAACTTACCGTGAATGCCAAAAATCACGTTCTTACCGTTCCAATGTTCTAGATCATCATCTCAATGAATCTAACTAACTAATGAGCATTCACTTGCTCACGAGTCCTCGAAATGCCAGAATTTCGGCATTTCAGCTTTTCAGCATTTATCGCTTTAAGCTTATGAAAAGGGTTCGTTACATACCTGTTTGGCGATATTCCTCGACGAGATCTCCTACCATGATTTCTCCTATAATCCATCTTTAATAATAAGCTTCCCATAATTGAACTAAACCAAAAATCATCTAATATTAATACTTACACATTCGGCCACCATCCATAATGGCCTTAGGAATCTTACCTTTGTCGCGATTGATGACTAGGTCTAGCCACTCCGGAGATCCAAGCTACTCCAAGTCGACACTACACCTTGCTGCTCCTCCACTAAATAAACCACAAAAATATTAAAAGAAGACCCCATAAGGACTATACCCATATTCGGCCACCTCCCTAAACTAGAGGGGTTTCGGCTTTTGGCCAAAAGTTACTCTAGGAATTGTTTAGAGTTCGAGTACTTACCACCGTCTTACTCCTCTTGAATCTGGATGCTTAAAAGGTAAAGGAATTGAACGCCAACAATTGAAAAGGAAGGAAAAGGTTGCTGGTCACAAAGAATCGGCACCCCCTATCTTCACTGATTTCGGCTTTTGTGGTATTTCGGCAGAAGTAGAGATTAAGGAAAGAAATATTAAATAAGTAGAGGAAAGTAATGGGCTGGTTTTTGAAAAAGAAAAGGGAGAAAAGATGAGAGAAAAGATGGTAGATTCAGCTAGGGAAGAAGAAAGAAGAGAAAAACTAATACAAAAGAGAAAACGGCACAGCTAAGACCCTAATGCCAAGTTGCTAACCTAATACCCTCTCTCAAATCCCTCTCTAATCCCTTCAAATCGGCTAGGCTCTATCCTTTCTCAAATCCTAAAATCTCTCCCTTATCCCTCCTTAATCCATGCATCTTGACTATTTTAAACTCTCTCCCATAGAGTTCCATCCAGCTTTAAACTCTAGCATGCACAAGCATAAAAATAACACTACCTTTGCCATTCCAGGGAATCGAACCCAGGTCTTCCTCTATGCTCCACACGCCACCTTTTTTTGGAGCTTAGTGGCGTCACCCTTGCCACTTTACCAAGGCTATTTTTGTGATACACTTTACCCACAACTTTATATATGGGCACCTCTCCAGAACCCCTAACTCCTAAGTCCAAAATTTAAAAAAAATCTACCGGGTTTTGGCCAACTCATGAGCCTTCCATAAGCCCATTTACATACCCAAATTATGAATTCCATAATCACAGACGAAATTTTAGAAACTTACTTAAAATATCAAGAATCGCGAAAAACCCGAAAATCAGGATGTTACAACTCTACCCTCCTTAAAGAAATTTTGGCCTCGAAATTTACCTGATCCAAACAGTTGAGGGTACTGCTGACGCATTGCCTCTTCGGTCTCCCAATTAGCTTCTTCCTTGCCATGGTTCCTCCAAAGTACCTTCACTAACCGGACTGACCTCCTTCTCAACACCCTGACATCGTGATCAGGTATTTGCACCGCTTCTTCTTCAAAGGTCAAATTTAACCGTACCTTGATTTCTGTAACTGGCACGATATGAGTTGGGTCAGAATGATATCGCCTTAGCATGGACACATGGAAAACGTCGTGAATACGATCCGATTCGAGGTAACTCTAGGCGATAAGCCACCGCCCTATCCGCTAATGATTCGGTAAGGCCCAATAAACCGTGGGCTCAACTTACCCTTCTTACCAAATCTCAAAATCTTCTTCCAAGGCAAAACTTTCAAAAAGACCATGTCTCCTACCGCATATTCAATATCCTTACGCTTCAGATCGGCATAAGACTTTTGTCGGTCTGCCGCCTCTTTTAACCGATTCCTGATCACCTTAATCTTGTCTTCAGTATCTGCTACCAACTCTGGTCCAAGTATTTGCCTTTCCCCCAATTCTGCCCAACAAGTAGGCGAACGACACCTTCGCCCATATAGTGCCTCATATGGAGCCATCTGAATACTTGCTTGGTAACTGTTGTTATACGCGAACTCCGCCAATGGAAAATGGTCCTCCCAGCTGCCTCTAAACTCAATAGCATAACCCCTCAACATATCCTCTAAAATCTGAATAACCCTCTCTGACTGCCCATCCGACTGAGGGTGAAAAGCCGTACTGAAATCCAATCGCGTTCCCAATGCCTCATGCAACTTTTGCCAAAATCAAGATTAAACCTTGGGTCTCGGTCTGAAATTATCGACGCTGGCACCCCATGCAACCGTACTATTTATGCCACATACAATTTGGCCAACTTCTGAAGTGAGTAATCAGTTCGGACAGGTATGAAATGAGCAGATTTCGTGGGTCTATCCACAATCACCCAAACTGAATCCTTCTTAGAAGGTGTCAACGGCAATCCACTTACAAAGTTCATAGTTACCCTTTCCCACTTCCAAAGTGGTATCTTTACCGGCTGTAACAATCCCGAAGGTAGTTGATGCTCGGCCTTCACTTGTTGACATGTCAAACATCTTCCTACAAATTCGGTCACTTCGCTAAGCCTGGGCCACCAATATTGCTCTCGCAAGTCGCGATACAACTTACTCCCTCCTGGATGCATAGCACAAGGTCCATTATGTCCCTCTTTCAAAATCATCAATCTCAAATCGGAGTTCTTTGGCATACAAATTCTCCCTCGAAAACAAAGAACTCCCTCACTATTTAACCCAAAGTCCGGATTCTTCCCCTTCTCAACTTGCTGAAACTGAGAAACCAACGACTCGTCCTCCAACTGTTGCTTATTAATCTGTTCTACCCAAGTCGGTCTCACTTGTAACTCTGCCAACAAACTTCCGTTGTCATACAAACTTAGATGAGCAAACATTGCCTTTAATTCTGCCACAGCCTTTCGACTTAGCGCATCAGCCACGACATTCACTTTCCCTAGATGGTACTCAATCGAACAATCATAGTCCTTTAACAACTCTATCCACCTTCGCTACCTAAGATTCAGCTCCTTTTGAGTTAGCAAGTACTTAAGACTCTTGTGATCCGTATAGATGATGCATTTCTCTCCATACAAGTAATGCCTCCATATCTTAAGTGCAAAGATTACCGCTTCCAATTCCAAGTCATGCGTAGGGTAGTTCACCTTGTGCGGCTTAAGCTGTTGTGAAGCATAAGCGACCACTTTACCCTCTTGTATCAACACGCAGCCCAAACCTACATGTGACGCATCGCTGTACACAGTGAAATCCTTACCGGACTCGGTGAATCAACACCGGCGCTCCACAATACCTTCTTCAACTTCTCAAAAGCCTCTTGCTGCTTATTTGTCCAAACAAAAGGTGCTCCCTTCCTTATAAGTTTTGTTAACGGTGCTGCCAACATAGAAAATCCTTCCACGAATCTCCGATAATAACCTGCCAACCCCAGAAAACTTCGAATCTCTGTTACCGACTTTGGTGGCTTCCATTCCAGAATTGCTTCAATCTTTCGAGGTCCACCTTGATCCCCTCGGCAGACACAACATGCCCCAAGAAGGTAACTTCCTTCAGCCAAAACTCGCACTTACTAAACTTTGCATAAAGTTGCTTCTCCCTTAACACTTGCAGCACTACACAAAGATGCTCCTCATGCTTCTCTTCCGTTTCCGAATACACCAAGATATCGTCAATAAAAACAACTACAAACCGATCCAAGTATGGTTGGAACACCCGATTCATCAAATCCATGAATGCCGCTGGTGCATTAGTCAGTCCAAAAGGCATTACCAGAAACTCGTAATAACCGTATCGAGTCCTGAACGCCGTCTTATAAATATCCCCTCTTTAACTCTTAATTGATGATACCCTGACTGAAGGTCGATCTTAGAAAATACCGAGGCTCCTTTTAATTGGTCGAACAGATCGTCGATTCTTGGTAACGGGTACTTGTTCTTGATTGTCAGTTTATTCAACTGCCGATAGTCAATACACATTCGCATGGTCCCATCTTTTTTCTTTACGAACAATACCGGTGCGCTCCACGGGGAAACACTTGGTCTTATAAACCCTCTATCCAACAGCTCTTGAATCTGAGCTTTCAATTCTACCAACTCCTTTGGTGCCATCCGATAAGGCGCAATAGACACGTAGGTCGTTCGGGTAGTAAGTCGATTCCAAACTCGACTTCTCTGTTTGGGGGTAATCTAGGAAGTTCATCTGGGAATACATCCTAAAATTCCTTAATAGTCCTAACCGACTCTACCGTTATCTCCTCAAGTCCCGTTTGACTTACAAGGGCCAAGTACGCCTCACAACCTTTTCGAATCAACTTCTCGACTCTTAATGCCGAAACAACATTGGACAAATAATCCCTTCGTTCCCCTGTGACCATTATCTCCTCATCTTCAGCAGTTCGTAGTACCATCCTCTTTGCAGCACAATCCAACGTCGCCTTGTGCTTAGCTAACCAGTCTACGCCCAAGATAAGATCACAATCCCCAAAGGGCAGCTACATCAAGTCTCCTTCAAAAATTTTATCTTGTGTCATTAACGGTACTGCCCTAAAAAGTTTATCTACCTTAACCAAATGTCCCAATGGGCTTATCACCGATACCCCACTCACAGTCTCCTCAGGAAGCACATCCAAAGCCCCAGATACATCACAAGTAACATACGAGTGAGTGGAACCCATATCAATCAAAGCAGTGTAAGGCATGCTATGAATGGAGAACGTACCAGTTATAACATCAGGAGCGTCACCCTCCTCATGACATCGTGCAGCATAAACCAACGCCAGTTGTCGAGCTTCAGCGTGTCCAGCACCTCTGCTAGGTGCCCCACGTCCTCGTCCATTACCATTTCCACCTCTACCTTGCCCACGACCCCTCTGTGGTGGTGGTCCTCCTCGTCGTGGTTGGACATCCCTTTGCTCTACAGCTAGCTCCTGAGCTGTCCTTTGAGGACTCTCTTTGAACTTATGCTCCTTAGACCCACATCGAAAACATGCTCCAGTTGGTTTCCCGCACTCCCCCATATGCACCTTACCACAGTCCCTGCAAGCCTGCGGTCTATAAGTATTTACTGGAACTACTCGAACCGGTTCCTCCATCCTTGCTCTTTTAACATTTCAATTCGTGGCACTTGAGGGTCTAAAATCCCTCTTAAATCTGGTCGATCCTTCTCACGATTCAGCGCTCACCACCTTCACCTCCTCACTATCTTAGCCTTCTCTACCAATGCAAAAACCACGCTCCCTCCGTAGAGCTATCAATATCCTAAGCTCATCACGAGACCATCCTCAAATCGGACACTGCGCTCATATCCGATTGCCACTATCCCACTAGCATATCGACTCGGCCTCAAAATTACGCCTCATACTGCTACTGCCTTATCACCCCGAGTCGATTCAAGAATTCCTTCCGACGAGCATCCACATAGCTTGCCCCAACATACCTCCCTTTAAAAGCAGTTTTGAATAATTTCCAAGTTACTTGCTCAATTGGGGTACTCTCCCTTATGGTGATCCACCATCGGTATGCCTCATCACGTAGCAGCGACACAGCTCCTTTCAGCTTTTGCTCCACTGAGCAGTCTAGATCGTCCATGATCCATTCTGTTGCCTCTAGCCAATATTCTACCACATTTGGGGCTACTCCAGATACACCCCTAAATACTTCTGCCCCGTTGGCCCGGAGTCACTCCGATATAGACCCCTATTCACTGTCCCAATACTAGCTCGAGCAACTCTTTCTAATACCCTTAACATGGCTTGGGACAAAGCGTCATCCCCCGCAGCCCGATCATAGGACCCAGTCTCCGTTGCTGGTGGCACAGATGCCTCTTCAGCTGGCCTATGCCCTAAGGATGAAGATTCACCTTGCACCATTCCGCGACCACGTCCGCGGCCTCGTCCACGAACTCCTCTTGTACTCATATCGACTTATCTGATTTACGAATTTTATGAAATTAGTATAATGTTCCACTGTTTATTAAGAAAAATGTCTTATGGAAATGTAGCAGTTCAAGAATTGTTTTCGTATCGTCGTAGTCTAGCTACAGTCTCATTTCTACCGTTTCACAGTTTAACCCTATCTACAGCATCATAGTAGAGTCTCAGCACTATTCATAATATCATATCATTATCATATATCGTAAAGAAAATATACTTACAGACTTGGTGCCGGGGATTCAGTGCGCCACTTCTTTCTCCAATCCATTTAGAACTTGAAAACCATGTTTTTGATCACCGAAAATAGAAATTTGAAAACTTTGATTTGAAAACTCCCTTTATTTTGAACTCTTGATTTAAAATAGGAAAACTGGAACCTTTTTTAACATATATTCTCCGCAAAACACCTTTAAAATGAACTTTTCAAAAACCATTTCCAAAAATACCCTTCTTAGGCCTAAACTTTCAAAAATTTTTTGGACCCGATCCACAGCGAGTTGTTGCAACCTGGCTCTAATACCACCAAATGTAACACCCCAAACCCGGCCTACACGTTATGGCCGAATCTGACGTGCCACGTTGGAGTTGAAAACCCACGTTCCATTTTAGTGTTTTAAAAACCATATATTTTGTTGAGTTAACAAAGTGTATGGAAGCTGGGCACTAGGTAGGTATCCGAGACAGAGGAGGTGAGCCATGGAGGCTGCTTAAGTACCAAGCTCTTTGATTGGATCCAATCCTAGACATGCCCACAACCATAGCCACACTTTGTTATATCGAGTTTAAATTTGTTTAAGTGGACGTATTTGATAAACGATTAATCATGGTGTTGAGATATTTTGAAAACAAGTATCGCTTTGAAAACACGTTCTAAGTCTAGCCCATTTGAACAACTATCAACCACATTTGAAGTTATTAAAAATAAAATAATCCCGAGAAGAAATAAAAGAAAAGTTAAAAATGGCCTTATTACAACCCAAAAATAAATAATAATTAAAGGAAATTAAATGAAAACCAACGCTTATTTAAAGGTCCAAAAGCGATCACCGTGGCCACTCTGAATCCCCCTACCAAGTCTCCACATTAAGGCTCACTGCAAGGTTAAGGAAAGGGTGAGTTTGGAAACTCAGTGTGCAACAAGCCCTTTCGAGCCCAAAACAATAACAACTTTGTTGGTCTAAGCCCAAATCCAATCTCAAACATGTCTTGGGCCATAGCCCTTTTCATATTTCATATTTCATAACACTTTGGGCGAAGCCTTTTCAAATTTCATATTCTTGGGCGAAGCCTTTCTCAGTAAATGGTATGGCCCATAGGCCCATTTCAATATCACATATAATGTCAATGAAAGAATGCAAGCCCAATTGGGGAGACTACTCAACCCACCATCCGCTACTCTCCACCCGTACCAACCAACAAACCATGTGGGGATTAACTCGACCCACCCCGCCATAACTCTCCACTGGCAGCTTAGTTGCTTTATCATATAACTGGAGGCCTTGCCTCTTTTAATAGCTGGGGCAAAAGCCCTTTTTATAACTGGGGCATAAGCCCTTTAATAACTGGGGCGTAAGCCCTTTTGATAACTTGGGGCATAAGCCCTTTTGATAAGCAGGGCATAAGCCCTTTAATAAGCTGGGCATAAGCCCTTTTTCACTTCCTCCATTCATATAAAAACCCAACCCAATGCATTTATGAATACATCATGTGCATATCATACATGTCATGTGCATATCATACATACCATGTTTATCAAAATCCCATCTATTAAAATCATACATAAACCCTAGGGGTATAATGGTCATTTTTACCTAGGGGCAAAACGGTCATTTTATGTTATAAGGGTAATCTTGTAATTTTACCAAAAATTAGGGTTTCCATGTTCATTAACGGTTACTAACAATTCATGGGTGCAAACAGTGATTCTGGCCCATTTTTTTAGCAAAATCGAGTTATTGGGCCTAAAACCCCTAATGGGCCTAAAACCCCTAATGGGCCCTACTTAGCCAATTTCCTCATCTAGACCCATTTAGCCTATATCCACAACAGTATTAACAGTCTTAACATGCAATTTAACAGATTTTTGTTTTCTACAAATTTTACCCAAATGGGCCCGAAAGTCTATTGGGCCCTATTGCAGCCCCTCGAGGCCCAACTTACCGTGAATGCCAAAAATCACGTTCTTAGCGTTCCAATGTTCCGGATCATCATCTCAACGAATCTAACTAACTAATGAGCGTTAAACTTGCTCACGAGTCCTCGAAATGCCGAATTTGGCATTTGACTTTTCAAAGATTTATCGCTTTAAGCTTATGAAAAGGGTTCGTTACATACCTGTTTGGCGATATTCCTCGACGAGATCTCCTACCATGATTTCTCCTATAATCCATCTTTAATAATAAGCTTCCCATAATTGAACTAAACCAAAAATCATCTAATATTAATACTTACACATTCGGCCACCATCCATAATGGCCTTAGGAATCTTACCTTTGTCGCGATTGATGACTAGGTCTAGCCACTCCGGAGATCCAAGCTACTCCAAGTCGACACTACACCTTGCTGCTCCTCCACTAAATAAACCACAAAAATATTAAAAGAAGACCCCATAAGGCCTATACCCATATTCGGCCACCTCCCTAAACTAGAGGGGTTTTGGCTTTTGGCCAAAAGTTACTCTAGGAATTGTTTAGAGTTCGAGTACTTACCACTGTCTTACTCCTCTTGAATCCGGATGCCTAAAAGGTAAAGGAATTGAATGCCAACAATTGAAAAGGAAGGAAAAGGTTGCTGGTCACAAAGAATCGACACCCCCCTATCTTCACTAATTTCGGCTTTTGCGGTATTTCGGCAGAAGTAGAGATTAAGGAAAGAAATAATAAATGAGTAGAGGAAAGTAATGGGCTGGTTTTTGAAAAAGAAAAGGGAGAAAAGATGAGAGGAAAGATGGTAGATTCAGCTAGGGAAGAAGAAAGAAGAGAAAAACTAAAACAAAAGAGAAAACGGCACAGCTAAGACCCTAATGCCGAAATTGCTAACCTAATACCCCTCTGCCGAAATCCCCTCTCTAATCCCTTCAAATCGGCTAGGCTCTATCTGTAACACCCCGAACCCGAGACCGTTGCCGGTGTCGGACACGAGGGGTTAACAAGCCAAAACCACTTATAGCACCGACCAACTTGACATTCCCAGGCAAGCTGGAAAAACTGCGTCACTGTTGCCTTAAAAAGCATATCTCGAGTTACAAAACTCAGAAACTGATTCCGTAAATTTTCCCTGAATTTAGACTCATATATCCATCCGTGGATTTATTTTTAGAATTTTTGGTCGGGCCAATTTGTACAGTTTATTAGTTAAAGTCACCCATGTTACAGGGGTCGACTACACTGACCTTCACGCTTTACAACTTCAATATCTCTCTGTACAGGGCTTTAATTCTGGTACCGTTTGTTTCTAATGAAACTAGACTCAAAATGAAATCTGCAAATATAAGGCATGACTTCTAATTCTTTCTGGATAATTTATAGTAAATTTTCAAAGTCGTGACAGGGGACCCAGAAACCGTTCTGGCCCTGTCTCACAAGAACTTTAATATCTCTCGGTATACTGTTCATATGATCGTTTCGTTACTTTCATATGAAAATAGACTCGCCAAGGTTCGTTTACATAACTTACTCACTATTTAATACCATTCCTAAAAATTTTGGCGATTTTTCACATCCACGTCACTGCAGCTGGCAGCATCTGTTTTTAAAGTAGGCTTTACCCATTTTGTAGTTTCCATGGACCAACTAGAGTCTAGTCATACATAGGTCCACATATGATCATGTTTAGCCATTCAAATGGCTGATCATGTGACCAACACTCCCATTCCAATCCATAATAACATCATGAAACCATATAAAATTACAAACCACAAATGGTCTAATTCCGTACTCCACTTTTACGAACCATTTTCGCATGGCCGTACACATATACATCACAAAGTACTTGAAAACAACCGAGGGTAGTCCTATACATGCCATATCCAAAGTTCAACCAAAAGAGTACCAAAAGGGGGTTTGATAGTGTGGATGACTTCACTTCAATGATCCCGAATCCGATCGTTAACGAGCAAAATCTAAAACAGAGAAACAAAGGAACGGAGTAAGCAATTTTGCTTAGTAAGTTTGAGCCATAATTTACACACAACCAAAGCATAGCATTCAAGTAGCTAAACAATAATTCATATGCACAATTTCTCAAAGACATGCTTACTTCACAATCCCAACTCTTATATTCATACACTAATAACGGCCTAGTCAAGGCCGATAACTCATTATCATTGGGCGAATACGCACATACACTTACTCGTAGTGTGCAAAGCACACACGAAACGCATCTTTGTTGTTGGGAATTTCATGCGTATTAACTGAAAATTTTTACAGCAAGTTCAAAGTTCTCAAATCACATACCTTCGGAGTTTAACCGGATATAGCTACTCGTTCAAACACCTTCGGGACATAGCCCGGTTATGATAACCCGCACAAATGCCTTCGGGACTTAACCCGGATATCACAACTCGCACAATTGCCTTCGGGCTTAGCCCGGATATCACAACTCGCACAATTGCCTTCGGGCTTAGCCCGGATATCACAATTCGCACATTCATACACATCTTTGTTTCAATTTCATAACAAACTTTTGTGCACAATTTACTTAATCAAGAATATCATTTCGGCTCAATGGCCACATACAAGGGCACAATTTCGATTGCTTATTACTTCATTCAATCGAATCAAAATCTAAGTTTCGATACTCGAAAACTTACCTCGGATGTTGTCGAACGATTCCGATGGCTATTCGACTACTTTTTCCTTCCCTTTATCGGATTTGGTCCCCCTTTGCTCTTGAGCTTAATTTAGCAAATAAATTGATTCAATCATTTGAGTATCAAAAAGAGGAACTCAAGGCACTTAGCCCACATATATTCACTAGACATTAAAATCACATAAGTACGGAATTCATGAATCGACTCAACACACAAAGCCTTCAACATGCTTACTCATGGCCGAACAACACAACCTCTTAGGCACTCATTCATGGCCGATTATGCATGTTGATGTTGAGGCCAATTACATGTTTAACACCACACATGAATGGCACACATTTTACTAGCTAATGCTTTACATATTGTAGCTCAATACTTATAATATAGCATCAAGCACTCATATGGCCTATTATACTTAGTCATTCTAGCACCAAATCAACAATAAATTCCAAGATTTCCACATCATATGTGTACTAGGCCGAATGTACTTGCAATTTCACAACCATTCTTCAACATTTTCTTCTTTAAACAAACATTTTTATCACTCACTTCATAACCAAAACATCATGTGCAAACATATACACACATATAGGTGCAAGGCCGAATCTCAAGGGGTTCATACCCATCCAAACACAAATTTTTACCAATCAAGTAACAAGCATAAATCATGCTCATGAATGCACCATGGCCGAATACCTCACACCATGCTCCTTTTAATTTTGTTTTTGGTCATGGTTAAACAAAGAATTCAATGTCCTACTCAAGAATACTAAAAAGAAATTTCAAGAGTAGTCAATCCTTCATTACATGCATCATCAACAAGCTTCACATTTAGCATGCAATGGCTTTAACACAATATCAACCTTGGCCAAACACCATTTTCATGGCATAACAAGGATTTGAACCATGGCTAACATGCACATCAAGTTAGCAACCAAAACAAGCATGAATTTCATGACACAACCTCAAACATACCTTAATCTTGATGCAAGTATGACCAAATCTCCTTCTAGTTCTCTTCCAAGCCAAGCATGAAGCAAAACTCCTATCTTCTCCCTTAGTATTTTCGGCCAAGAAGGAAAGAACAAGGATGAACAAATTTTTTCTTGTTTTTCTTTCACATACACGGCAATGGGGGGGGGGAAATGCCACACTCACACACATTTTTTTCTCTCTCTTCCCACAACTTAATTATTAAATCATTTCCCTCATCATCCATTAACAAAACATGTTTCAACATGTTTTCTTTGCCCATAACCCTTGTCATGGCCGGCCACTAAGCTTCCTTTTGGGGAAATTTGACATGCAAATCCTTATTTTTGCATGCATGATTAACTAGTCATCACACATTTCCCATTATACTTTCAAAGTTTACTACTAGGTCCTTTCTAGTGAAATTCACCTTTATAACACTAAATCGAATCATCAAAAATGCCACACACAAATTAACACATATCATAGGCATCAAAATAAATTTTAAATTATTTTTATGCCTCGATTTTGTGGTCCCGAAACCACATCCCGACTAGGGTCAATTTTGGGCTGCCACAACTCTCCCCCACTTAAGAAATTTTCGTCCCCGAAAATCTTACCGGTAACGCTCTTTCATAGGGCTCTTGGGTTCCCAAGTAGCTTCTTCCATCCCGTGTTTGAGCCATAACACTTTTACTAACGGAACCCTTTTGTTTCACAACTCCTTCAATTCCGTTGGTGCCATACGATATGGAGCTATCGAAATTGGAGTGGTACCAGGTACCAATTCAATGCCAAACTCTATTTCCCGAACAGTGGTAAACCCGCAATTCTTGAGGAAAACATCCGGTATTCACAAACCAGCGCACAGATTCGAGTTTCTTTTCTAACTCCTTGTCATCTAGAACATATGCAAGGTATGCTTCGCACCCCTTTCTTACGTATTTCTGGGCCAACATTGCTGATATTACAGTTGGCACCCCTTTTAAGTCTGTAGACTCAACCTGAATTATCTCGTTATTCGTACACCTCAGATCAATGGTCTTGCTTTTGCAATTTACAACCACATCGTGCATGGTCAACCAATCCAAACCAAGAATAACGTCGAATTCGTCGAATGGCAAAAGCATCAAGTCCGCCGGAAAACAAGAACCTCGAATTACTACGGGACTTTTCTTACACACTGTGTTGACAAGCACGTAATGACCCAAGGGGTTTAACACCCGAATTACAAACTCAGTAGACTCAATGGGCAAAGTCTTACTGGATGCTAAGGTTTCGTATATATAAGAATGAGTAGGACCAGGGTCAATCAAAGCAATCGCATTAGTGTAAAGGAGAGTAAGAGTACCGGTAATAACATCTGGCGAGGAAGCATCCTCACGTGCGCGTATGGCATAAGTCTTAGCAGGAGCACGAGCCTCGGATCTGATGGTAGCATCTCTAGATACTCTCTGACCACCACTAGCATTGCCCATCTTTCTAGGTGGCCTACCTCGAGTTGTGGTAGCACCCGGGTTCCCACTTTGATTTACGTTTTGTTCAGATAAACTCGGGCAATCCTTAATAAAATGATCGACTGATCCGCACTTGTAACAGGAGCGGTCACGGAATCTACAACTCCTAGAATGCCACTTGCCACAATATTGGCACTCCGTTCTGTCTCGACGATCATTGGCAACACTGGCGATCGAAGTGACTCGCGTGCCCATAGGGGGGGTCGATCGCGGTCTCGTCTAGAAAAGGCCGAAATGTCTCTAGACCGGCCTAAGCCATCTCTAAATTTCTTTGATGACTGTGGGAAGGGCTTCCCCGAAGACCTCTTACGAAACTCCCTTGCTCCCACTTCAGCTTTTCTTTTCTCCATACTGAGCTCCTCGGCTTTGCACGCTCGCTCGACAAGAGCCACAAACTCTCGGATTTCCAAAATGCCAACATACAGCTTATATCATCGTTCAGTCCATCTTGAGCGTTTACATCACGACTTCAAGAAATGCACTTTCAGCAGCGTGTCGGCTAAGCCTTACAAATTTTCGTTCGTAGTCGGTAACCGACATGGAACCTTGCTTAAGATCAAGGAATTCCTTTCGTTTCTAATCCATAAATCTCTGACTAATATACTTCTTTCGGAACTCGGTTAGAAAGAACTCCCAAGTTACTTGCTCTCTAGGCATAACAGAAGTCAGAGTACTCCACCCATAGTAGGCGGAATCGCGTAGCAAGGAGATGGTACACTTTAAGCACTCATCGGGTGTACAAGATAGCTCATCGAGCACCCGGATAGTGTTGTCCAACCAAAATTCAGCTTGCTCGGCATCGTCGCTATCCGTAGCTTTGAATTCAGTGGCCCCATGTTTACGAATTCTATCGATGAGGGCTTACTTGACCTTATTTGGTCAGCGATTCGGAGGTATTGTAGGTGCGGGGTTGCATTAGTCGGGAATGGAGGTTGTGGAGCAGTAGTGTTAGTTCGAATGTATTGGTTGAACCAATCATTCATCACACTATAAAAGGCTTGCCTAGCCTCATCATTCGGATTGTTGGCAATAGGTTGAGAGTCATTGGCGCTGTCCCTTGCGCGAGCAGCGCCACACTCTCCACATCATCAGCTATTGCTCGGTTGGGATCGGATCCATTGCTATAAACAAACACAAATTGAAATGTCGAAATCACCACACTATCAATTATCACTTAATGGCATGTATAGCTAGACCCCAAACATATCACGGTAGTCCTAGAATCGACTAAACCATGGCTCTGATACCAATAAAATTGTAACACCCCGAACCCGAGACCGTTGCTGGTGTCGGACACGAGGGGTTAACAAGCCAAAACCACTTATAGCACCGACCAACTTGACATTCCCAGGCAAGCTGGAAAAACTGCGTCACTGTTGCCTTAAAAAGCATATCTCGAGTTACAAAACTTAGAAACTGATTCCGTAAATTTTCCCTGAATTTAGACTCATATATCCATCCCTGGATTTATTTCTAGAATTTTTGGTCGGGCCAATTGGTACAGTTTATTAGTTAAAGTCACCCATGTTACAGGGGTCGACTACACTGATCTTCGCGCGTTAGAACTTGAATATCTCTCTGTACAGGGCTTTAATTCTGGTGCCGTTTGTTTCTAATGAAACTAGACTCAAAATGGAATCTGAAAATATAAGGCATGACTTCTAATTCTTTCTGGATAATTTATAGTAAATTTTCAAAGTCGCGACAGGGGACCCAGAAACCGTTCTGGCCCTGTCTCACAAGAACTTTAATATCTCTCGTTATACTGTTCATATGATCGTTTCGTTACTTTCATATGAAAATAGACTCGTCAAGGTTCGTTTACATAACTTACTCACTATTTAATACCATTCCTACAAATTTTGGTGATTTTTCACATCCACATCACTGCAGCTGGCAGCATCTGTTTTTAAAGTAGGCTTTACCCATTTTGTAGTTTCCATGGACCAACTAGAGTCTAGTCATACATAGGTCCACATATGATCATGTTTAGCCATTCCAATGGCTGATCATGTGACCAACACTCCCATTCCAATCCATAATAACATCATGAAACCATATAAAATTACAAACCGCAAATGGTCTAATTCCGTACTCCACTTTTACGAACCATTTTCGCATGGCCGTACACATATACATCACAAAGTACTTGAAAACAACCGAGGGTAGTCCTATACATGCCATATCCAAAGTTCAACCAAAAGAGTACCAAAAGGGGGTTTGATAGTGTGGATGACTTCACTTCAATGATCTCGAATCCGATCGTTAAAGAGCAAAATCTAAAACAGAGAAACAAAGGAACGGAGTAAGCAATTTATGCTTAGTAAGTTTCGAGCCATAATTTACACACAACCAAAGCATAGCATTCAAGTAGCTAAACAATAATTCATATGCACAATTTCTCAAAGACATGCTTACTTCACAATCCCAACTCTTATATTCATACACTAATAACGGCTTAGTCAAGGCCGATAACTCATTTATCATTGGAGCGAATACGCACATACACTTACTCATAGTGTGCAAAGCACACAAACGCATACTTGTTGTTGGGAATTTCACAAGCGTATTAACTGAAAATTTTTACAGCAAGTTCAAAGTTCTCAAATCACATACCTTCGGAGTTTAACCGGATATAGCTACTCGTTCAAACACCTCCGGGACATAGCCCGGTTATGATAACCCGCACAAATGCCTTCGGGACTTAACCCGGATATCACAACTCGCACAATTCCCTTCGGGCTTAGCCCGGATATCACAACTCGGACAATTGCCTTCGGGCTTAGCCCGGATATCACAATTCGCACATTCATACACATCTTTGTTTCAATTTCATAACAAACTTTTGTGCACAATTTACTTAATCAAGAATATCATTTCGGCTCAATGGCCACATACAAGGGCACAATTTCTATTGCTTATTACTTCATTCAATCGAATCAAAATCTAAGTTTCGATACTCGAAAACTTACCTCGGATGTTGTCGAACGATTCCGATGGCTATTCGACTACTTTTTCCTTCCCTTTATCGGATTTGGTCCCCCTTTGCTCTTGAGCTTAATTTAGCAAATAAATTGATTCAATCATTGAGTATCAAAAAGAGGAACTCAAGGCACTTAGCCCACATATATTCACTAGACATTAAAATCACATAAGTACGGAATTCATGAATCGACTCAACACACAAAGCCTTCAACATGCTTACTCATGGCCGAACAACACAACCTCTTAGGCACTCATTCATGGCCGATTATGCATGTTGATGTTGAGGCCAATTACATGTTTAACACCACACATGAATGGCACACATTTTACTAGCTAATGCTTTACATATTGTAGCTCAATACTTATAATATAGCATCAAGCACTCATATGGCCGATTATACTTAGTCATTCTTGCACCAAATCAACAATAAATTCCAAGATTTTCACATCATATGTGTACTAGGCCGAATGTACTTGCAATTTCACAACCATTCTTCAACATTTTCTTCTTTAAACAAACATTTTTATCACTCACTTCATAACCAAAACATCATGTGCAAACATATACACACATATAGGTGCAAGGCCGAATCTCAAGGGGTTCATACCCATCCAAACACAAATTTTTACCAATCAAGTAACAAGCATAAATCATGCTCATGAATGCACCATGGCCGAATACCTCACACCATGCTCCTTTTAATTTTGTTTTTGGTCATGGTTAAACAAAGAATTCAATGTCCTACTCAAGAATACTAAAAGAAATTTCAAGAGTAGTCAATCCTTCATTACATGCATCATCAACAAGCTTCACATTTAGCATGCAATGGCTTTAACACAATATCAACCTTGGCCAAACACCATTTTCATGGCATAACAAGGATTTGAACCATGGCTAACATGCACATCAAGTTAGCACCAAAACAAGCATGAATTTCATGACACAACCTCAAACATACCTTAATCTTGATGCAAGTATGACCAAATCTCCTTCTAGTTCTCTTCCAAGCCAAGCATGAAGCAAAACTCCTATCTTCTCCCTTAGTATTTTCGGCCAAGAAGGAAAGAACAAGGATGAACAAATTTTTTCTTGTTTTTCTTTCACATACACGGCAATGGGGGAAATGCCACACTCACACACATTTTTTTCTTCTCTTCCCACAACTTAATTATTAAATCATTTCCCTCATCATCCATTAACAAAACATGTTTCAACATGTTTTCTTTGCCCATAACCGTTGTCATGGCGGCCACTAAGCTTCCTTTTGGGGAAATTTGACATGCAAATCCCTTATTTTTGCATGCATGATTAACTAGTCATCACACATTTCCCCATCATACTTTCAAAGTTTACTACTAGGTCCTTTCTAGTGAAATTCACCTTTATAACACTAAATCGAATCATCAAAAATGCCACACACAAATTAACACATATCATAGGCATCAAAATAAATTTTAAATTATTTTTATGCCTCGATTTTGTGGTCCCGAAACCACATCCCGACTAGGGTCAATTTTGGGCTGTCACACTATCCCTTTCTCAAATCCCTAAAATCTCTCCCCTTATCCCTCCTTAATCCATGCATCTTGACTATCTTAAACTCTCTCCCATAGAGTTCCATCCAGCTTTAAACTCTAGCATGCACAAGCATAAAAATAACACTACCTTTGCCATTCCAGGGAATCGAACCCAGGTCTTCCTCTATGCTCCACACGCCACTTTTTTTTTGGAGCTTAGTGGTGTCACCCTTGCCACTTTACCAAGGCTCTTTTTGTGGTACACTTTACCCACAACTTTATATAAGGGCACCTCGCCAGAACCCTTAACTCCTAAGTCCAAAATTTAAAAAAAATCTATCGGGTTTTGGCCAACTCATGGGCCTTCCATAAGCCCATTTACATACCCAAATTTTGAATTCCATAATCACATACCAAATTTTAGAAACTTACTTAAAATATCAAGAATCGCGAAAAACCCGAAAATCAGGATGTTACACTAATAGGTTCAACGAGCCTAAATACTGTTTATAGGGATAAGTTACGAGTTATAAGTGATATTAATGTTATATGTATGATATCTGAATTTTGGAATAATACAAAGTATTGTATTAATGAGTGGTTTATGTTTATGATAAATGACTAACATGTGATGACTATGTGTGAATAGGTGATGGTTAAATTGAATTGCTGGCATTTTATTTATTGCTTGATTTTGTATAAATGGTAAGTTTAATTCTGAATTATACGGCCTTACTAAGCTATAAAGCTTATTTTATTTTTTTCTATGTTTTATAGAGGCTCGTTGCTCGCTCGTTTTGGACAAGTCGGAGTTGCACGTCACACTATCCAATTTCCAATTGGTATTTTGATCTTGTGAATTTATGTAAATATGGCATGTATAGGCTAGTTTGACAAAAGTAGTTATGTTTTGGTATCATGATTTGAGAATGATTTTGTATATAAGTTAAGCCATGTGATTTTGCTTATTTTAGTATCATGTTTTGATTGCATATATGTGCTTAAAGATGGTATGTTTTGGTATGGTAATGTTCGAATGAAAATATGTAAGTAAGTTATTGATATGTACTTGTTAGATGAATGGATATTGCATGGTATTAAATAGGTAATTGAATAACAAGTTGAATTGGTATATATTGTATATGAAATGGTTATGAAATGTTTGCCAATTGGGTTATGAAATATGGTTAATTATGCTTGTGAATGTTGTGTTTTTAGGGTGGCAAATTGGTTTTGTAAATAGCCTATTTTTGTCCACATGGGCGGGGACACAGGCATGTATCTCAGCCGTGTGCGACACATGGTCACTGTAACACCCCAAACCCGGCCCAGACGTTATGGCCAAATCTGACGTGCCACATTGGAGTTGAAAATCTGCGTTTCGTTTTAGTGTTTTAAAAGCCATATATTTTGCTGAGTTAACAAAGTGTATAGAAGCTAGACACCAGGTAGGTATCCGAGGCAGAGGAGGTGAGCCATGAAGGCTGCTTAAGTACCAAGCTCTTTGATTGGATCCAATCCTAGACATGCCCACAACCATAGCCACACTTTGTTATACTGAGTTTAAATTTGTTTAAGTGGACGTCTTTGATAAATCAATTAATCATGGCGTTGAGATATTTTAAAAACAATTATCGTTTTGAAAACACGTCCTAAGTCTATCCCATTTGAATAATTATTAACCAATTTTAAAGTTATTAAAATTAAAATAATCCCGAAAAGAAATAAAAGAAAAGTTAAAATTGGCCTTATTACAACCCAAAAATAAATAATAATTAAAGGAAATTAAATGAAAACCAACACTTATTTAAAAGCCCAAAGACGATCACCGTGGCCACTCTGAATCCCTCCGCCCAAGTCCCCACATCAAGGCTCACTGCAAGGTTAAGGAAAGGGGTGAGTTTGGAAACTCGGTGTGCAACAAGCCCTTCGAACCCAAAACAATAGCGACTGTTGGGTCTAAGCCCAAAACCAATCTCAAACATGTCTTGGACCATAGCCCTTTTCATATTTCATAATTCATAACACGGGTCAAGCCTTTTCATATTTCATATTCTTGGGCGAAGCCTTTCTGTAAATGGTATGGCCCATAGGCCCATTTCAATATCATATATAATGTCAATGAAAGAATGCAAACCCATTTGGGGATTAACTCGACCCACCCCGCCATAATTCTCCACTGGCAGTATAGCTGCTTTATCATATAACTGGAGGCCTAGCCTCTTTTAATAACTGGGGCAAAGCCCTTTTTAATAACTGGGGCATAATCCCTTTAATAACTGGGGCATAAGCCCTTTAATAACTAGGGCATAAGCCCTTTTGCACTTCCTCCATCCATATAAAAAACCCAACCCAATGCATTTATGAACATCTCGTGTGCATATCATACATATCATGTGCATATCATACATGTCATGTGCATATCATACATATCATGTTTATCATAATCTCATGCATTAAGTTCATGTATAAATCCTAGGGGTATAATGGTCATTTTTACCTAGGGGCAAAACGGTCATTTTCATATTATAAGGGTAATCTTGTAATTTTACCAAAAATTAGGGTTTCCATGTTCATTAACGGTTACAAACAATTCATGGGTGCAAACAGTGATTCTGGCCCATTTTTAACAAAAACGAGTTATTGGGCCAAAAACCCCTAATGGGCCCTACTTAGCCGATTTTGTCATCTAGGCCCATTTAGCCTATATCCATAACAGTATTAACAGTATTAACATGCAATTTAGCATATTTCCGCTTTCTACCAATTTTTTTACCCAAATGGGCCCGAAAGCCTGTTGGGCCCTATTGCAGCCCTTGAGGCCCAACTTACCGTGAATGCCAAAAATCATGTTCTTACCGTTTCCAATGTTCCTGATCATCATCTCAACAAATCTAACTAACTAATGAGCGTTAAACTTGCTCACGAGTCCTCGAAATGCGAAATTCGGCATTTCGCTTTTCGCATTTATCGCTTTAAGCTTATGAAAAGGTTCGTTACACACTTTTGCGATATTCCTTGACGAGATCTCCTATGCGATTTCTCCTATAATCAACCACTTATAGATTAGACCATGTTAATATTAAACCAAATCGAAAACTTCCTATTATCATCACTTACACATTCGCCACCATCCATAATGGCCTTAGGAATCTTACCTTTGTCTCGATTGATGACTAAGTCTAGCCACTCCGGTGATCCAAGATACTCCAAGTCGACACTACACCTTGCTGCTCCTCCAAAAAACAAACCAAAAAAAATATTAAAAGAAGACCCCATAAAGTCTATACCCATATTCGCCATCTCCCTAAATTTGGGGTTTGACTTTTGGCCAAAGTTACACTAGGAATTGTTTAGAGTTTGAACACTTACCACGTCTTTCTCCTCTTGAATCCGGATGCCTAAAAGGTAAAGGAATTGAACGCCAACTATTGAAAAGGAAAGAAAAGGTTGCTGGTCACAAAGAATCGGCACCCCTATCTTCACCGATTTGACTTTTGCGGCACTTGGCGAGAAATAGAGATAAGGGAAAGAAATAATAAATGAGTGGAGGAAAATAATGGGCTGGTTTTGAAAAAAACGGAGGAAAGATGAGAGGAAGATGGTAGATTCGGCTAGGGAAGAAAATAAGAAGAAAACTAATACAGAAGAGAAAACGGCACAGCTAAGACCCTAATGCCGAAATTGCTAACCTAATACCCTCCTGCTAAATTCCCCTCTCTAACCCCTTCCAAACGGCTAAGCTCTATCCTTCTCTCAAATCCCTAAAATCTCTCCCCTTATCCCTCCTTAATTTATGCATTTGACTTGATCCAACTCTCCCCTTACAGAATCCACTTAGGTTCCAACACTTACCCTTCCTGGACATAAAAATAAATACTCTTATTTGCCAACACAGGGAATCGAACCCAGGTCTTCCTCTATGCTCCACACGCCACCTTTTTAGGAGCTTAGTGGCGTCACCCTTGCCACTTTACCAAAGCTCTTTTTGTGATACATTTTACCCACAACTTAATATAAGGGCACCTAGCCAAAACCCCTAACTCCTAAGTCCAAAATTTAAAAATTCTACCGGGTTGTGGCCAACTCATGGGCTTTCCATAAGCCCATTTACATACCCAAATTATGAATTCCATCATCACATACCAAATTTTAGAAATTTACTTAAAATATCAAGAATCGCGAAAAACCCGAAAATCAGGATGTTACAGTCACGATGCACGGCCGTGTGTCCCCTAGGGTACCCTAAAAATTAAGTCAGTATACCCTACAGGTTTAAAACAGCTTAGACACACGAGCGTGTCTATTGGCCGTGTGTTTCACACAGATTCACACACGGGCGTGTGCTTAACCGTGTGACATAAGTCAATATACCCCTATATGACACACGGCTTAGCACAAGGGCATGTGATCGACTGTGTAACCCAAGTCAGTTTCGATCACGGCCAAGGCACATGAGTGTGTCTCTGGCTGTGTTGTGCAAGTCAGTATGTCTGCCCTGTTTTCACTCGATTTAAAACACGAGCGTGTCTACTGGTCGTGCGAGGCACAAGGCCTGTTCACATGGGTGTGTGACACTTGAAAGGTTGAAAATTTTCTAAGTTTATGAAATTTTTAATATGTTACGATTTAGTCGAAATGTATGATTAAAGCTTTGTATGCTTGACTTAAGTACTTATTGAATGTGAATGAATAATTTTTATTGAAATGAGATGAAATTGGACATATGATTGTTCTGAATTTAGTTACAAGTCAGGTAATGCTTCTTAACCTATTTCCGGCGACGGTTATGGGTAAGGGGTCTTACAAAAACATAGAAAAAAAAATAGAGTAAGCTTTTTAGCTTAGTAAGCCCGTATAATTTAGAATTAATGCAACACCCCGTACCCGAGACCGTTGCCGGAGTCGGACACGAGGGGTTAACAGACTTAATTCCCTTATTTTTACAGTCCATTTTAAAAATTTCCAGACTAGCTGGCTAACTGCATCACTGTCACCTTAAAAATCATATCTTGAGTTCCAAAACTCAAAAATCAGTTTCGTAAATTTTTCCTGAAACTAGACTCATATATCCATCTATAAATTTTTTTCTAGAATTTTTGGTTGGGGCAATTAGTACAGTTTATTAGTTAAAGTCTCCCCTATTTCAGGGTTCGACTGCTCTGACGTTCATGCATTAGGACTTATATCTCTCCCTGTACAGGGCTTCAATACTTATGCCGTTTGTTTCTAAAGAAACTAGACTCAAAAAGGAACCTATACATATATGGAATGACTTCTAACTATCTCTGGTTAATTTATAATGAATTTCCTAAGTCCGAACAGGGAATCCAGAAACTGCTCTGGCCCTGTTTCGTAAAAACTTTAAAATCTCATAAAATACTGTTCATATGATCTTTTCATTACTTCCCTATGAAAATAGATTCATCAAGGTTAAATTAAATAATTTATTCACTATTTAATTCCATTCTTACTATTTTTAGTGATTTTTCAAATTTACACCACTGCTGCTGTCAGCATCTGTTTTTAAGGTAAACCTTACCTATTTCATGGTTTTCCATGAATCAACTAGAGTTTGTCATACATAGCATCAAAATAATCATAATTAACCATTCCCAATGGCTAATCGTTACCAAACATTTCCATACCTCTCAATGAACAACATACAAGACGATTATAATGCTATGCTCAAAGTGTATATAAGCCATTTTCGCATGGCTATCCAAATTTATACAAAACCAAAGGGTACATGACCAACAACAAAAAGGGTAGTCCTATACATGCCATTTCAGAGTTCAACCAAAAGTGTACCAAGGGGGGGCTTTGATAGTGTGGACGACTTCGACTTCGACAATCCTGAGTCCGATAGCTGACGAACCAAAATCTATAAAACAGAGAATCAAAGAAACGGAGTAAGCATTTAATGCTTAGTAAGTTTTGAATAATGAAATTAGTTTCGGCTAAGGTATAACATTCATATGGCTAAATGGATAACTTCATATATGCACATTCTCATAAACATACTTACTTCACGCTTCAATCAATATATTCATTCACAAGGTATCAAAACCTAACTAAAGGCCGAAAATTCGTTAATCAATTGAACGAATACTATTTAAAACGAATCAACTTTTCCGATGCATATACGAAACATACCTCATCATTTGGATTTTATGAGCGTATTAATTTGAAATTTACAGCAAGATCGCTCATTCCCAAACCAAGTACCTTCGGAGTTTAGCCGGATATAGCTACTAGCTCAAATGCCTTCGGGACTTAGCTTGGTTATAGTAACTCGCACAAATGCCTTCGGAACTTAGCCCGGATATAGTAACTCGCACAAATGCCTTCGGGACTTAGCCAAGTTATCAATCCGAATATCCATGCACATATCAATAAATCATGACACATCAATATTTCATTTTCATAACTAGAATTCAAACACAATTCACTTATCAAGCATTATCATTTTCGGCTCAATAGCTACATACAAAGGGCGTGATTTTGATTTGCTTATAACATAATCTAATCGAATCATAATCTAAGTTTCATTACTCGAAAACTTACCTCGGATGTTGTCGAACGATTTCGACGGCTATTCGATCACTTTTTCCTTTCCCTTATCCAACTTTGGTCCTCTAAGCTCTTGAGCTTAGTCTAGCAAACCACCATAGCCGATTTCCTCAAAGCTCTTTTTCCTTCTTTTTCTTTCTTCTATTCGGCCAAGAACAACATGAGAGCTTTTTTTTTCTTTCTTTTTCTTTCTTCTATTCGGCCAAGAACAACGTGAGAGCTTTTTTTTTCTTTCTTTCTTTTTTTTTCATCATCATTTACCTTCCCATTATTATTTTATTGCCCATACTCCTTATTTTATTTTTCCTAACATAAAGCATTAACCCAACATGTTCATGACATGTTTTTTTAGCCATAACATTTTGTCCACCCTCATGCTCATGGCTGGCCACTACTAATTAGGGGGGGAAAATTGACATGCAAGTCCACCCTTTTGATTACATGCACTAATAGATCCTTATAGATTAACCTATCACATTTCAAAAGTGTCACACATAAGTCCTATTGACGAAATTCACATGCAATTTACTAAATCGAAGCTTAAAACTTTCACACATTCATATTCACATATTTTAGACAATAAATATCATATTCAAATAATTTGGTGACTCGGTTTAGCGGTCCCGAAACCACTTTTCGACTAGGGTCACTTTAGGGCTGTCACAACTTTCCCCCACTTAAGAAATTTTCGTCCCCGAAAATCATACCGGTAAATAAGTTTGGGTATCGTTCTTTCATAGAGTTCTCGGGTTCCCAAGTAGCTTCTTCCATCCCGTGTTTGAGCCATAACACTTTTACTAAAGGAACCTTTTTGTTTCGCAACTCTCTCACTTCACGAGCTAGGATACGAATTGGTTCTTCTTCATAACTCATATCGGTTTGAATTTCAACCTCGGAGGGACTTATTATGTGCGAGGGATCAGATCTGTAATGTCGAAGCATCGAAACATGAAAAACGTTGTGGATCCTTTCAAGTTCAGGGGGTAAAAGCAACCTATATGCAACTGGACCAACTCGTTAGGAGATTTCATACGGCCCAATGAATCTCGGACTCAACTTGCCCTTATGCCCAAATCTGAGTATTTTTTTCCAAGGTGAAACTTTAAGAAACACTTTATCTCCCACCTGATACTCAATGTCCTTTTGTTTCAAATCCGCATACGACTTCTGACGATCTGATGCTGCCTTCAGACTTTCACGAATTATTTTTACTTTTTGCTTAGCATCTTTAATCAAGTCAACTCCGAAAATTTTTCTTTCATCGAGCTCGGTCCGAAACAATGGTGTACGGCATTTTCGACCGTACAAAGCCTCGTAAGGCGCCATCTTAATGCTTGACTGAAAACTATTGTTGTAAGCGAACTCAATCAAAGGTAGATACCGTTCCCATGAACCACTAAACTCAAGGATGCAGCATCTCAACATATCCTCGAGTATCTGAATTATCCGCTCGGATTGACCATCGGTTTGGGGATGAAAAGCGGTGCTAAAATGCAACTTGGTACCCAAAGCTTCTTGCAATTTCTTCCAAAATCGCGAGGTGAATCTCGGATCTCTATCCGACACAATAGAATGGGCACTCCGTGTAATCTCACAATCTGAGAAACATACAATTCAGCTAGTTTATCCAATGAAAAATCCGTACATACGGGAATAAAATGAGCCGACTTAGTCAGTCTATCAACAACAACCCAAATCGTATCTTTCTTACTTGTCGACAATGGCAACCCAGACACAAAATCCATCGTGACTCGATCCCATTTCCATTCAGGTACCATGATCGGCTGGAGTAAACCCGTAGGCACTTAATGTTCCGCCTTCACTTGCTGACATATTAAACACTTCGAAACAAAATCGGAAATGTCTCGTTCCATACCATGCCACCAAAACTGACGTCTCAGATCGTTGTACATTTTCGTACTCCCCGGGTGAATTGACATTTGGCTACAATGAGCTTCGTTCAGAATCATCGAAATGAGTTCTGAATTTCTTGGAACACACAAACGACTTCTGAACCTCAAACAATTGTCATCATCAATTTGAAACTCTGATTCCGTATTCGGAACACATTCAGCCCGTTTTGCAACCAATTCATCATCGACTTTCTGAGCTTCACGAATTTGATGGATCAACAATGGTTTGGCCTTTAATTCTGCCACTAACACATTGTCGGATAGAATGGACAAGTGTACATTCATCGTCAGAAAGCAAACGAAGGATTTACGACTTAAGGCATCCGCAACCACATTAGCCTTTCCCGGGTGATAGTCAATGACAAGCTCATAATCTTTCAACAACTCGAGCCAACGTCTTTGTCGAAGATTTAAGTCTCTTTGAGTCATCAAATATTTGAGACTTTTGTGATCCGAATATACATGGCACTTCTCACCAAATAAGTAATGTCGCCATATTTTCAAGGCGAACACAATGGCAGCTAGTTCAAGATCATGGGTCGGATAATATTTCTCATGTGGCTTTAATTGTCTCGACGCATAGGCCACAACTCGACCTTCTTGCATCAATACGCAACCCAACCCAAGTAGGGAGGCATCACTATAGATGACAAACTCTTTGCCTGATTCGGGCTGCACTAGAATTGGAGCTTCAGTCAAATAAGTTTTCAGTTGATCAAAACTTTTCTGACATTTTTCCGTCCATTCGAACTTAACATCTTTTGAAGTAGCCGTTATTGGTGTGGTTATCATCGAAAACCTTTTACAAACCGTCGGTAGTAACCGACAAGTCCCAAAAGCTCGAACCTCGGTAATATTTCTCGGAGGCTTCCAGTTAAGTATGGCGAAATTTTGTTTGGATCAACTCGAATACCCGATCTGAGATACCACATGACCCAAGAAGCTAACCTCTCTTAACCGAACTCACACTTCTCGAACTTAGCATATAACTGCTTATCCGTAAAATTTGCAACACTAATCCCGGTGTTCAAGATGATCGGTTTCATTTCTCGAATAGAACAAAATATCATCGATAAACACAACTACAAACCGATCCAAATACGGTCTGAAAATCCGATTCATCAAATCCATAAATACCGCGGGGCATTAGTGAGCCCAAACGGCATCACTAAGAATTCGTAGTGACCGTATCTCATTCTGAAAGCAGTTTTGGGTATATCCGAATCTCGAATTCGCAACTGGTAATAACCCGATCTCAAATCTATCTTTGAAAACACTGAGGCTCCCTTTAGTTGATCAAACAAATCGTCAATACGCGGTATTGGATATTTATTCTTTATTGTCACCTTATTCAGCTGACGATAATCGATGCACAACCTCATGGTTCCGTCCTTCTTTTTCACAAACAATACTGGTGCACCCCAAGGTGAGAAACTTGGTTGAGCGAAACCTCTATCCGTCAACTCTTGCAACTGAGCTTTCAACTCTTTTAACTCGGTTGGTGCCATACGATACGGAGCTATCGAAATTGGTGTAGTCCCAGGTACAAGCTTGATGCCAAACTCTACCTCCTGAATAGGTGGTAAACCCGGTAATTCTTCGGGAAAAACATCCGGGTATTCACAAACCATTGGCACAGATTCAGGCTTCTTTTCTAACTCTTTGTCATCAAGTACATACGCAAGGTATGCTTCACACCCCTTTCTTACATATTTCTGAGCCAACATCGATGACATTACAGCTGGCGACCCATTCAAGTCGGTAGACTCAACTCAAATCATCTCATTATTTGCACACCTCAAATCGATAGTTTTTCTTTTGCAATTTACAACTGCATCGTGAACGGTTAGCCAATCCATACCGAGGATAACATCAAATTCATCAAACGACAAAAGCATCAAATTGGCGGAAGCGAGAACCTCGGTTTCTAAGGGACATTTCTTACACACTTTGTCGACAAGCACATAACGACCCAAGGGATTTGACACCGAATTACGAACTCGATGAGACTCAACGGTAAAGTCTTCTTGGTTGCTAAGGTTTTACATATATAAGAATGAGTAGAACCAGGGTCAATCAAAGCAATCACATTAGTATCAAAGAGAGTGAAAGTACCGGTAATAACATCAGGCGAAGAAGCATCCTCGCGTGTACGTATAGCATAAGCTCTAGTAGGAGCACGAGCCTCAGATCTGGTTGTAGCATCTCTAGATCCTCTCTGACCGCCACTAGCATTGCCCGTATTCCTAGATGGTCTACCCCGAGTAGTAGTAGCACCATGTTTCCCACTCTGATTTACATTCTGTTCAGACAACCTCGGGCAATCTTTAATAAAGCGGTCAACTGATCCGCACTTGTAACAGGAGCGGTCATGGAATCTACAACTCCCCGAATGCCATTTACCACAATACGGACACTCCGTTTTGTCTCGACGATCATTTCCAACACTGGCGACCGAAGTGACTCGTGCACTCATAGGGGGTAGATCACGATCTCGTCTAGAAAAACCCGAAGTGTCTCTAGATCGGCCCAAATCATCTCTAAATTTCTTCGATGACTGTTGAAAGGGCCTCTCCGAAGACCTCTTACGAAACTCCTTTGCTCTCATATCAGCTTTTCTTTTCTTCACACTGAGCTCCTCGGCTTTGCAAGCTCGCTCGACAAGTACCACAAATTCTCGGATTTCCAAAATGCCAACATACAGCTTTATATCATCATTCAGTCCATCCTCAAAACGTTTACACATTACGGCTTCTGAAGAAATGCATTCTCGAGCGTACCGGCTAAGCCTTACAAAGTTTCGTTCATAGTCGGTAACCGACATGGAACCTTGTTTAAGTTCAAGAAATTCCTTCCGTTTTTGATCCATGAATCTCTGACTGATATACTTTTTTCGAAACTCGATTTGGAAAAACTCCCAAGTTACTTGATCTTTGGGCACAACAGAAGTCAACGTGTTCCACCAATAGTAGGCAGAATCACGTAGCAAGGAGATAGTACACTTTAGGCACTCATCGGGTGTGCAAGATAGCTCATCGAGTACCCGAATAGTGTTGTCCAACAAAAATTCAGCTTGCTCGGCATCATCGCTGTCCGTAGCTTTAAATTCAGTAGCCTCGTGTTTTCGGATTTTGTCAACTGGGGGCTTATTTAACCTTATTTGGTCGGTTGCCGGAGGTATTGTAGGTGCGGGGGTGGCATTAGTCGGGAATGGAGGTTGTGGAACAGCCGTATTAGTTCGAATGTATTGGTTAAACCAATCATTCATCATGCTATAAAAAGCTTGCCTAGCCTCATCATTCGGATTGCTAGCAATAGGTTGAGAGTCCGGCATTTGTCCCTTGTCTTGAGGAGCAGCACTACACTCTTAAGATCATCAGCTACCGCTCGGTTGGGATCGGGATCCATTACTATAAATAAACAAATCTGCAAATGTCAGAAATCACCACACTATCAAATAATCACAAAATGGCATGTATAGCTAGACCCAAACGTATTACGGTAGTCCTAGAATCGACTAAACTGTAGCTCTGATACTAATAAAATTGTAGCACCCCATACCCGAGACCGTTGCCGGGGTCAAACACTAGGGGTTAACAGACTTAATTCCCTTATTTTTACAGTCCATTTTAAAAATTTCTAGACTAGCTGGCTAACTGCATCACTGTCACCTTAAAAATCATATCTTGAGTTCCAAAACTCGAAAATCAGTTTTGTAAATTTTCCCTGAAACTAGACTCATACATCCATCAAAAACCTTTTTTCTAGAATTTTTGGTCAGCCCAATTAGTACATTTTATTAGTTAAAGTCTCCCCTGTTTCAGGGATCGACTGCTCTGACCTTCATGCATTACGACTTATATATCTCCCTGTACAGGGATTCAATACTTATGCAGTTTTTTATAAAAAAACTAGACTCAAAAAGGAATCTATACATATATGGAATGACTTCTAACTATCTCTGGTTAATTTATAATGAATTTCCTAAGTTCGAAAAGGGAATCCAGAAACCGCTCTGTCCCTGTTTCACAAAAACTTTAAAATCTCATAAAATACTGTTCATATGATCTTTTCATTACTTCCCTATGAAAATAGATTCATCAAGGTTCAATTACATAATTTATTCACTATTTAATTCCATTCTTACTATTTTTAGTGATTTTTCAAATCCACACCACTGCTGCTGTCAGCATCTGTTTTTAAGGTAAACCTTACCTATTTCATGGTTTTCCATGAATCAACTAGAGTTTGTCATACATAGCATCAAAATAATCATAATTCACATTCCCAATGGCTAATCGTTACCAAACATTTCCATACCTCTCAATGAACAACATACAAGATGATTATAATGCTATGCTCAAAGTGTATATAAGCCATTTTCGCATGGCTATCCAAATTTATACAAAACCAAAGGGTACATGACCAACAACAAAAAGGGTAGTCCTATACATGCCATTTCAGAGTTCAACCAAAAGTGTACCAAGGGGGGGCTTTGATAGTGTGGACGACTTTGACTTCGACAATCCCGAGTCCGATAGCTGACGAACCAAAATCTATAAAACAGAGAATCAAAGAAACGGAGTAAGCATTTAATATGCTTAGTAAGTTTTGAATAATGAAATTAGTTTCGGCTAAGGTATAACATTCATATGGCTAAATGGATAACTTCATATATGCACATTCTCATAAACATACTTACTTCACGCTTCAATCAATATATTCATTCACAAGGTATCAAACCTAACTAAAGGCCGAAAATTCGTTAATCAATTGAACGAATACTATTTAAAATGAATCGACTTTTCCGATGCATATACGAAACATACCTCATCGTTTGGATTTTATGAGCGTATTAATTTGAAATTTACAGCAAGATCGCTCATTCCCAAACCAAGTACCTTTGGAGTTTAGCCGGATATAGCTACTAGCTCAAATGCCTTCGGGACTTAGCTTGGTTATAGTAACTCGCACAAATGCCTTCGGAACTTAGCCCGGATATAGTAACTCGCACAAATGCCTTTGGGACTTAGCCAAGTTATCAATCCGAATATCCATGCACATATCAATAAATCATGACACATCAATATTTCATTTTCATAACTAGAATTCAAACACAATTCACTTATCAAGCATTATCATTTTCGGCTCAATAGCTACATACAAAGGGCATGATTTTGATTTGCTTATAACATAATCTAATCAAATCATAATCTAAGTTTCATTACTCGAAAACTTACCTCGGATGTTGTTGAACGATTTCGACGGCTATTCGATCACTTTTTCCTTTCCCTTATCCAACTTTGGTCCTCTAAGCTCTGGAGCTTAGTCTAGCAAACCACCATAGCCGATTTCCTCAAAGCTCTTTTTCCTTCTTTTTCTTTCTTCTATTCGGCCAAGAACAACATGAGAGCTTTTTTTTTTCTTTCTTTTTCTTTCTTCTATTCGGCCAAGAACAACATGAGAGCTTTTTTTTTTCTTTCTTTCTTTTTTTTTCATCATCATTTACCTTCCCATTATTATTTTATTGCCCATACTCCTTATTTTATTTTTCCTAACATAAAGCATTAACCCAACATGTTCATGACATGTTTTTTTAGCCATAACATTTTGTCCACCCTCATGCTCATGGCCGGCCACTACTAATTAGGGGGGAAAAATTGACATGCAAGTCCACCCTTTTGATTACATGCACTAATAGATCCTTATAGATTAACCTATCACATTTCAAAAGTGTCACACATAAGTCCTATTGACTAAATTCACATGCAATTTACTAAATCGAAGCTTAAAACTTTCACACATTCATATTCACATATTTTAGACAATAAATATCATATTCAAATAATTTGGTGACTCGGTTTAGCGGTCCCGAAACCGCTTTCCGACTAGGGTCACTTTAGGGCTGTCACAATTAAACTTATCACTCATACATAATCAAAGCAACATTAAAATACCAACAATTCAATTAACCAACACCTAATCACAAGTATCCATCACATGTTAGTCATTTGACAATTACATGAATCCATCCATTAATACAACACTTTGCATCATTCAGAAATTCACATATCATATATATAACATTAGTAATATTTATAATCCATAACTTATCCGTATAAACAGTATTTAGGCCCGTTGAACTTATTAGAACTTCATAGGATACTCAGTGAACATCATCAATAATATGTCAATCCATTAACGTATATGCTCTTTCGAGCCATTATCGGTAACCTCCTTCTGAGCTGATGAACAGTAAGCTCTTTTGAGCCGAAATGGTAAGTTCCAATGAGCTAAAAATAGTAACCTCTTTCGAGCAGATATATCAGTAAGCTCTTACGAACTGTGGTGAGTCCCCAACAAATGCAGGAGCTTGACCAAAACAGTAATCTTGGTATTATGTCACTCGTATCCAATGAATTCATACGATTCAAATAGGGCTTGGTAACATATACATTAAATCATTAAATCATTTATACTTCAAGTACTTCAAATATATATATTCATTTCAATAATTACAAGTATAGAAAAGTTCAATTCTAATTAGACGAACTTACCTCGTATTTTCAGATAAAACTATCAGCTATTTATCGATATTTCCTTTTCCCCAATCTAAAATCAATCTCGGCTTATCTTGATCTATATTTTATCAAATTCAGTACATTCAGTATTCAATTACTTCAATTTAGCCCTTAATACATAATTTTTGGAAATTTACACATTTACCCCTATACTTTTTAGTTTTTGACAATTTAGTCCTTATCACATAAAATTGCAAATTCATACAATTCAGTACCAACCCAAGCCTAGCTGAATTTAATATTTACTCCTAGCATCCCATATCTTTCATTATTTTACACTTTTAACTACCACATTTAACTTTTTCACAATTTAATCCCTATTTGATATTTTTATCAGAAATCACTTTATAAAACTTTGTAAAACTATCATCAAAGAACTCAAGTATTCAATAATGGCATCATTTAAAATCTATAAAAGTTTAAAAAAAGAAGGTATGGGCTTGCTAGATTAAACTGCAATGAGCTCAAAAACATAGAAATCATAAAAAAATCGAGCAAAAACAGTACCTACATGAGCACAAATAGCTTGGTTAAACCTTAAACCCTTCAATGGCTATTTTCTTTCTTTAATTTCGATGATGAAGAGATAATGGAAGAAGATGATACAATTTGCTTAATTAAAATTAACCTTATTTACTAATTTACTATATTAACCTTTAATAAAACATTAGAAAACCACTTATACCATGTCAAAGATTGTCCACTTACATTATAAATGGACTAATTATATAATAAGTACTTTCATATTAAGAAACCATAGCTATTTAATACTTTTAAACAGTAGAACTCAACTTTTACGCGTTACGCGATTTAATCCTTTTTACCGAATTAAGCATTTAAACATAAAATTTCTTTACAAAACTTTTACATAATTTATCTATCATGCAGTAAACCTTATTAAAATAATTTATCAGATTTGTGGTCTTGAAACTACTATTTTGATTTGACCTAAAACGGGCTGTTACAGGTAGACACACGGGCGTGTGTCTAGACCGTGTGTGACACGCGGCATGGTACATGGGCGTGTGGTTAGGCCGTTGTCCCTTGCACCTTAATTTCAAGAAAATACAATGCTCATAAGTGAGCACATGGGCAGAGATACGGGCGTATGTCTCAACCGTGTGTGCTACACGACCTAGAACACAGGCGTGTGTCTTGGCCGTGTGAAACCTGCACCTAATTTCGAAAGGAATCAATTAACCATACGGCCTAGCACACGGGCATGTGTCATGGCTGTGTGCACAAGTTAGAGAGTTACACGGGGTCAAACACGGGCTCCAGCACGAGCGTGTCCCAAGGTCACACGGGTGTGTCCCTTGGACCACACGGGCGTGTGAGCCTTTCACCTTAGAAAGTTTTTAAAATTTCGTAAAAAAATTTAGAGTTCCCAATTAAGTCCTGAGTCGATTCTAATGCTCGTATTGGGCCTGAGGGTCCAATTAAGGGACATTTTAAATGATCTCGGTTAATGAATAGTAATTTATGAGAATTATCTGAAAAATGTTCTGAAAAATTCTGGTAATGCTCCGTAACCCTGTTCTGGCGATGGATAAGAGTTTGTGGTGTTACATTTAGTGGTATCAGAGCTATGGTTTACTCAGTTTCTCGGACTGAACATAGCGTATGTGGAGTCTAGAAATACATGCTATTATATAAACTGTGATGGTGTGATATCTCCCGACTCTGATGAAAATTATTTAACAAATAGACAAAGATGCTTTCCAATCGAGCTAATTTCGATGGTTCCAAAAGAGATACTCAAGTATCTGAGAAAAATGTTACTTATGATGAAAAAATTTGAAAAGGTACAGATAAATGTTGTATAGTACATGAGAATGATAAATGTCATGTTATATGAGTATATATATGAAAGTTAAATTTTGAGGCTTATGATCTACACACCCTCACCAGTACAGTTTTATATAATGAAATTTACAATATTTATATTGATTAAGTTCATAAGTGTGAAAGAAGAGTTCAAAGGCTAAATGATTAATAATGTAGTCAAAATTAAGAATGGGATAATAAGTAAAGACGGTATTAAAAGAGATATCAGATTTTTCTGAGGATTATTCTGAATATATGATGCATTGTTAAGGAAAAAGTTATTCATGAGTAAACAACTTATCCATATATGATATTTACAGAACGGATTAGCTGAAAGTTCTTCCGAATTGACTTTTTCAGTGAACTGAATAATGTAAGATTATTGATGACTTTATTAGTCAGTGGAATAGTGATGAAATTGCACAGTTATTTGAATGTAGCTGTTATAATCAGGGATATTATAGCAATATCTTCTGGGTACTCTATAAGTTCTGTTATTCTCAGAGGCATATGAAATTGTTCATGTTCAGATACAATATTTATCATATTTGAAAGCTGGCTAATTATATTAGATGGAATTACTATAAGTTTGGTTGATTCACGAGTAGCTTTGCTCTATCTTACTGGGGCTTTCTAATTAATCATGATTGGCATAAGATTGGATGATAAGATTCATATGATATCATTTTCTACTTCTACTGATTGAAGCCTTGAATTGCAAATATGCAAAATTATAGTCTTTGTCATAGTTGTTTCTACTGAGTATACGTGATATTACTCTTCTGAATTTTCTCTGAGATATCATCAACCTCTTTATTATTCAAACATAGTTTATCTGTGAAAGATATTCATTGGTCAGTGGTAACTATACTTACTACTGTTATGAATTCTAACTTGAGCATGGGAATTTTGTAATATGGAACACAGATTATAGAAACTATATTATTGCACTGGTTGATATTGGAGCCACCCTTGGTTTTCCTCTTTTATTTGAAAAATATTATTGAGGTTGAGGTATTATTCCATTTATATTTTGGAAACGTTAGATCTATTATAGTATTATGGTTTTAACCTATCTGATGATTGTTTGCTATTCCGAGATAGAGCCTGTGTACTGAAGAACTTGGAAGTTTTATAGAAAATTTTACATGAATGATCATAGTGGTACTATGTCTATTTATCTGAGAAATGATAAGGTGCACAACAATTTGAAAAAGATGTATTGGTAGCCTGTAATGAAATGTGGTATTTTTGAATCTATATTTAAATGTTGGATGTATCAGCAAGATAGAGATGATACTTTCAAGATGGGTATAGTCAATGGAAGTACCGAAATGGAAATGGGACAAAATTACCATGAATATTATATCAGGATTATCCTTGTCTATGAAAAAGAAAGATACTATTTGAGTAATTGTCAATTGTTTGACGAAGCCTGCACATTCTATTCTGGAATGAGTGGATTTCACACTTGATAGATTGCTTGAATTATCTATTTTTGAGATTGTCAGATTATATGATGTGCTAGTTTCTGCTAACTGATAGAGATCTACAATTTAAATTGAAATTCTGAAATAAGTTACAAGAAACTCTAGGTATACAGTTACATTTTAGTACTGTATTTCATTTTCAGATGAATGATAAATTTGAACATATCATTCAGAATTTGGAAGATCTGCTTCAATGTTGTGTACTTGAATTTGAAGGTAACTGGGAAAAGCATTTGCCTCTGGCTGAATTTGCTTCTTATAACAGTTAATAGTCAAGTATAATTTTTTTACTGTACGAGGCTTTATATGGTCACAAATATAAAACTCCGGTGTTTTGGACGGAGTTTAGTGAGAAAAAGATACATGTAGAAGCTTTGAGTCATTGAAACTGAAAAAAGATGAAAATGACCTGATACAGTTTAAAAGCAGTATTTGATCACTAGAAATTCGATGTGAATCTAAAATGAAATAAGATTGGCGATAAAATATTTTTGAAAGTTTTGCCATGGAAGAAAGTTCCCCGGTTTGGCCGTAAAGGCAAATCAAGTCTGTGGTTTTATCGGGTCATATAAGATTATTGAAAAGAATTGGACCTGTTGCGTGTTTATAAGTATTATTATCAAAGCTCTATAGAATTCTCAATTTTTATATGAGTATATGTGTTATGACAGTATCGATCAGACCCATCATTTGTTATTACTTTGATAAATGTTAAATTCAGCCTGGCACAACTTACAACGAGAGATTAATTGAAATTTTAGCACTTCAAGAGAAAAATTGAGAATTAAAAAGGTAGTTTTAGTAAAAGTTTTCTGACAATGACATGATATAAAGGGAGCTACCAAGGAACTAAAGGAAACTATGAGAAAGTAATGTCTGAATCTCTTTACTAGTAAAATTTTCGAGGACGAAAATTCCTTAAGGGGGGAGAGTTGTAACAACCCAAATTTAGGTGAAATCAGAATAGTGGTTTCGGGACAACAAATTCAAGCAGAAAATAAAATTTATTTTTATTTTATTATATGGTCCATAATATGATAGAAATGTCACGTGAAAATTTTGATATGAAAAATTTATCGATTATGTGCTTAATTACGAGAAGGACCAGATCGCACAAAATGCAAAAATTGAATTCTAATAGCTAGAAGGATTAAATAGCTATGGAATTCAAAACTTGAGGTCCTTATATGGCAATTAGGCCATTAGTAAAAAGTTAGGAGATATTTTTGAGGATTCATCCATGGAAAATTATAAAAAGGCTAAGGACTAAATTGGAAATCAAAATGATTAAAGATGATAAATTAATTAAATAGAAATAAAAACCATTTATATAATCTTCTTTCCCACCCTAGCAAAGAGAAAACAAGCTTTCTTGGCCAAATTGGGTAAGTTTTCTTGTCCCATTTTTAGTAATTTTGATATTTTTGAAACCGGGATAACTTAATCTATCTATTTGGAGAATCAATTTGAGAAGTTATCAAAGTATGGAAAATGGGTCATGGATGTATATGCTGTAAATTTGAAATTTATGGTAGAAAATGAAAGATTGTTGATAGATAAACAACTTTTACAAAGTGATTTTTGATGAAAACATGATTTAGGGACTAAAATGTAAAGTTGTGAAATTTGATGAGAAATTCTATGAATACTTGTGTTGTAAATTTTGTGATAGAATTTTGGTTAGGCTTGGAATAGGGAGTAAATTACACAAATTTTATTTTTCGAGCCTAGGAACAAAATGAGAATTTATGGAAAAGTTAGGGGCAAAATGGTAATTTTCCTAGGATGTAAATTGAGCCTAAATGAGTATGAAATATGAGAAATTGATTAAAAGTTACTCGTATAGATCTAGATAGACCAAATTCGGAGCTAGAACGAGGAAAGAGCAAAATGTTGGATTAGTAGATTTTACGTACACGAACATTGTCGAGGTAAGTTCGTGTAACTAAATTGTGTTTATTTACATGCTTGCATTTATTGTGTTTATGTAAATTGTATAAATGTCATAAATATGTGAAATGATCACATACTTATTGAATCCCGATAAATGAAAGTGCCCGATCAATTATAATGCCCGACAAATGATAAATGATAAAAATGTAAATTTTATGCTTAAATTGAATGTGAACATTTGAATTGCATAAATGCATAAATAAATGAGATTGACCACCTGCTTTATAATGCTTGAAAGATGCTAAATTTCGTTTGAATAAATGGAAAATTCGATAGATATGTGATTTCTCGAAATGAATGAGGTCTTGCATTTGTTATTGACGGGATTTAGCTCGGACGAGTAATCCTATTGAACTCATTATAGAAAGGATTTAGCCCAGACAGGTAATCTTAATATAAGTCATCTCGAACATATGTTATGTATTGGGTTTAGCCCGAATGGGTAATCCAGATCAAGCTCCTTAAAGCATATTTCATAAAAAGGATTTAGCCTAGACTGGTAATCCTATTGCATATATGCGTGGCTCGAGAGTGTATTCTCTAAAATAGTACCTTATAGGTATCACTGAACATGAATTGACGGATTCTGATTTGTACACTTTGTGTGTACTACATGTGTATCCATCGATGTTCCAAACAAATTCAACAACAAAATATCTTGGCATGAAAGGACATGAATAAGAAATGAGTTATTACGTGTAGTTGTCTAAAATCCATGAAAATGATGCTACATGACAATTGACATATGCAAACATGAGATGATGATATTTGTACATGGGATTCTTTTGATGAATATGTTCATCCTTGGTTATAGACTTGTACACTTTAAGTGTACTACTACTCGTGTGACATTGCTATTTTGAGTAAAATGTGTAAAGCTTTTATATGAAATAATCTGAACTTGATATGTGTTATAAAATATACTTGAGATATAGTAATGTGAATTATACATGTTATGGAAAGCATATGTGCATGGAAACTTGATTGTTACTGAGCCCATACATGTTTTTCATGTTATTATGGAATATATGACTAACAAGGGCAATGATGATATGTGAAGGAATTGAGGTCAAATTGAATGTATGTGCCTTACATAGTTACCTCACAATAGAATAAATGGTAAGTTAAGTACCATGTTATACGGACTTAGTAAGTATTTTATGCTTACTTAGTTTTATTTCCCTGTTTTAGAGTAAGTCGGAAGCTCGTTGGATTGGAAGTTTGGTGGAGATCACTCACACTATGCATCGGCCCATATCGGTACAGTATGGTAAAGCAATTATGGTTACAATGGCATGTATAGGTTATATTGGTCATATTGGCATGTAAATGTAAATGATTATTATAATCTAGCCATTGGAATGGCTAGTGATGATTATGTTTTGGTATTTGTATGTATGTATTAAGTTCATTTTATGGATAACATAAGTGTTTATTATTAATTAAGTGAGAAAGGTTAAATGAGTATGCTTATGAAAGGTAAGATTAAAAGCATGAATTCATGTAACAATATATCATGCTAGATGTTATAAATTGCTTGGATTCCATGCTTGGAATAGGTTGGTATTTGGATGTAACTTTGGTGCAGGAATTTGTGTGATTTTGGGTGAGAAATAAAGCTAGGAATGACTTATTTTGTCCACACGGGCAGACACATGGGCATGTGTCTAGACCATGTATGACACACGTCCTGGTACATGGGCCTGTGGTTAGGCCGTGTGTCCTCTGTGCCTTAATTTCGAGAAAACAAAATGCTCAAAATTGAGCACACGGATAGAGACACGGGTGTGTGTTTCAACCATGTGTGCTACACGGCTAGAACACGGGTGTGTGTCTTGGCTGTGTCAAACCTGTACCTTATTTTGAAAAGAATTAATTAACCACATGACCTAGCACACGGGCATGTGTCATGGCCGTGTGCAGAAGTCAGAGAGTTACATTGGGTCGAACACAAGCGTGTCCCTTGGACCACACGGTCGTGTGAGCCCTGCACCTTGTAAAATATTTAAAATTTTGTAAAAAAAATTTTAGAGTTCTCGATTATGTCCCGACTTGATTCTAATGCTCGTATTGGGGCCCGAGGGTCCAATTAAGGGACGTTTTAAATGATCTCGACTACTAAATAGTAATTTACGGGAATATCTAAAAAATATTCTAAAAAATTTTGGTAACGCTCCATAACCCTGTTCCGATGACGAATGCGGGTGAGGGGTGTTACACACACCAGCAGAATGTTTAAAATGTGTTGTATCACTTTTGAGAGACACTGCATATCAATGGTGGAATACTTTGGTGTTTGTGGTATCGAGAGAAAGAGTTTCCTGGGAATTCTTTCAAGCTGAATTCAAAAAGAAATACATCAGTTAATAGTTCATTGATAAAAAATGCAAAGAGTTTCTAGAGTTGAAACAAGGCCGTATGTTTGTGACAAAGTATGAGCGAAATATGCTCGTGAATGTGTTTCAACTGAGGCCATTATGTGTAAGAGATTCGAAGTAGGTCAAACAAGGATATCAGTTAGTCATGATTCTAGAGTTGAAAGAATTTGTGGTGCTAGTTGACAGAGCCTGTAAAGCCGAAAAACTTGGCAAAGAAAAGAGAATGATTGATTTCGAGGCTAGAGATTCAAGAAAGAGATTGATGAGCAAACCATATCGATCCTTGTCAAATAAATCACGAGACTTATACAATCGTTTGACTGTTTCAATGGGATTTTCAAATAGAGATAGAGGAAAGCAACACTCGAGTTCTAAAACCCAAGCTATGTCAATAGCTAGCTTTGGTAATGCTAGGTTCAATAGACCTGAATGTCAGCAATGCAGAAGATGACATCCTAGTGAATGTAGATTAAATGATAGGGCTTGTTTTAGATTGGCTCGCCAGATCACTTTATCCGGGATTGTCCTGAGTTAAATGAGAAAGATAAATCTTAGAATGCAAGATCAAGCAATACAACTGCTAGAGGGAGACCAACCCGAAACACTGGAAGTATAAGTAGTGATCATGATACTACGAGAGATTCTATAGTGAGATCAGAGGCTAGAACACCTGCTAGAGCTTACACGATTCCTGCTCGCGAAGATGCATCATCACCGATGTTATCACAGGTACATTTTCTCTTTAAGTCACTAACGTAATTGCATGGATTGATCCTGAATCGACTCAATCATATATTTGTATTAATTTTTTTGTCTAGTAAGAGTTTTCCTGTTAAGTCTACTGGGTTTGTGATTAAAGTATCGAAGCCTTTAAGCAAGTATGTCTTAGTAGAAAAACTTTGCAAGAGTTCTCCTTTAATGATTCAGGGTTACAATTTTTCGGCAAATTTAATGCTTTTACCGTTTGATGTCTAATAGCCCGTTTTTAGTCAGAACGGAACAGTGGTTTCAGAACCACAAATTCGAGGTTGAAATATTTATTTTATTATTATTTCGATGTCTACACTATGATATTATGTTGGTGTGAAAATTTTGTGTAATAATTTTATCATTTGAATGTTTAATTCGATAAAAAAGACTTAATCGCATAAAATACAAAATTAGTGTTTTGTTAGTTAAAGGTGTCAATAGCTTTGGTTTTTAAATATAGAGGCCTTAAGAGGTAGTTAAACCATTTGAAACATTAGTGGACTTATATGGACACATTTTAGGTGTATTAAATGGTTTATTATTAAAGGTTAATTATGTAATTTAATTATTAAATATAAAAAAGTTAATTCATCTTATAACCTAAAATTAAAGAAGAATAAGAAGAAAATAGAGTTCTTCATTCGACTAAGCAAAATTCAAGCAATTAAGTATGTATTTTGATTCGTTTTTAATGATTTTTATGTTTTTGAGATCATTGCTTCGTATTCTAGCTAGCTCGTACCTTAAATTTTGAAACTGTTAAAGATTTAACATGTTGCCATTGTTGAATGTTTGATAATTTGATGTTGATGATAGATTATGAATGTTTATTGATAGATTTACTAGTTTTGTAAAGTGATTTTTGACAAAAATGTCAAAAAGGGATTAATTTGTGAAAATGTAAAATTATGTGGGTAAAAGTGTGAATAAATTGAAAATATGGGCTGCTAGTAACATGTAGTATATTTGGCTAGCATGAAATTGTACTAAATTGCATGAATTTGCAATTTAATGTGATAAGGACTAAATTGTAAAAATGTGAAAGTTTAAGGGCAAATATGTAAAATAGCCCTAATGTGTGTTTTAGACTAATTTGAATAAATAGTTGATTAAATAAGCTGATTTTGATAATATATAGATTAAGATAAGTCGAGATTGGGATTAGATCGGGGAAAAGGAAAAAGTTAACGAATAGTCGATAATTTCCATCTGAGCAACGCAAGGTAAGTTCGTATAATTAGAATCAAATTTTTAAATACTTATAATGATTTGAAAGTAATGTATGTAATTTAGTAAATGATCTACTTGAATTTAAATGCCTTATTGATAAAATTTGATGGTTACTGAACCCCGTTTGAACTGTAGGAATTCGTAGGATACGATTGACATGTCACTAGGGTTACGGTTTAGGTTGAGATCCTGCATGTGTTGTGGACTCACCGCAGCTCATATGAGCTTACCGATATATTAGCTCATAAGACCTTACTGATCTCAGCTCATCAAAGCTTACTATTTTCAGCTCGTTAGAGCTTACTGTTTATCAGCTCAGGAGGAGCTTACCGATCATAGCTCGAAAAAGTGAATACCATGATGAATTGATGGATTACCAATTAATATACTTAGTGTGTATCATCCGTGTATCATCGATATTCTAATAGGTTCAACGAACATAATTCTGCTAATGGTTATACGAATGAATTACTGGTTATATAAATGGCTTATCGATTATATGAATAAGAAGCAATTGTTACATATGTTATATATGTTACATGAATTTTGTATGATATAATAAATTGATGTATGAAATTGAGATAAATGTTGATTATATATATTTATGAGACTAACAAATTGATGAATGCTTGTGTATAGGCATTTGACAAGTGAAATTGATATACTTTGTTAAATTGTTTGATTATGTATAAATGGTAAGTTAAATTCTGAATTATACGGCCTTACTAAGCTATAAAGCTTACTCTATTTCTTTTTCGTGTTTTATAGAGGTTCGATAGCTTGCTCAATTCGGATAAGTCAGAGTTATGCATCACACTATCCAGTTGCTGCTTGGTACCTTTGAACTTATTAATATATGTAAATATGGCATGTATAGGCTAGTTGTAAATATGATAGTTATGGCCACTTGAGATGGTGATTTTGATTCATGTTTTGGTATAAGATAAAGCCATGTGATTTGTCTTAACTTGGTATAATGCTTTGGTTGTGTATAAGTATTCAAATATGGTATGTTTTGGTAAGTAGTCGATAGAATGGAATTAAGCAAATATTGTCTTGATTTGTAGTAGGCATATGAATGGAAACTGCATGATATTAATTAGGTATTTGAATACTATATTGAATTGGTATAAAATGTGTATGAAATGTTATGGATTGGCTACTTAATGAGTTATAAAATGTTGCAATTTATGCTTGTACAGGTATAAAAAAAATAGGGTGGCAAAATGGCTTTGCAAATAGCTTATTTTTGTCAAAACAGGCAAAGACACGAGTGTGTGTCTCAGCCATGTGTGACACACAGTCAAATTACACAGTTGTGTATCCCCTGGTCTTGAAATTAAAATGAAGTTAGTATACTCCACACGGTCTCACACACGGGCGTATGACTAGCCGTGTGGTACAAGTCAGTATACCCCTAAACTGGCACATGGGCATGTGACTTGGCTATGTTGCATAAGTCAATATACCCTATAGGATTGGCACGGCCTGGCACGCAGGCGTGTGTGGCCACTTTGAAGGGCACATGGGCTAGACACACGGGTGTGTGGTTGGCCGTGTGACCGAAGTTAGTATGTACCCCCTGTTTTCCCATGGTTGGTGACACTGACGTGTCTAGTGGCTGTGTGAGACACACGGCCTGCCCACACGAGCCTGTGTCTCCTATTTGAAGCAAAATTTTCTAAGTTTCCCATATTTGTCCTAACTTATCTGTTTAGTTCTGAACTATTTCTAAAGCATGTTTAAGGCCTCGTAGACTATTGTAAGGGACAAATTGATAGTGATTGTATAAATTGATTGAATGCATGAGAAAAGTACAGTTATATGTGTTATAAGTCTGGTAATGTTCTATAACCCTATTCCAGCGTTGAGTACGGGTAAGGGGTGTTACATTTATTGGTATCAGAGCTACGATTTATTAGATTCTAGGACTAAAGTAGCATATGTGAGTCTAGCTATACATGCCATATACAAACTATGATAGTGTGATGACTCCTGACATTTTCAAATGTGTTTTTATATAGTAAATAGACCCTAATCCTGACATTTTCAAATGTGTTTTTATATAGTAAATGGACCCTAATCCTGACATTTTCAAATGCCATCTAATTCTAGACTCGTAACGTGTAGCCAAGGAGGAGAGGCTAAAGAAGCCTTCTTACAAATGATGAACAAGTGGTTCACTCAATACAATCGTATGAACCCAGCTGATCAACAACCTCTACCCCCACCTATTCCCTAACCGATCCCTGTAGTTCCTAAAGGAATGGATCCTTTGCGATTGAATAAACCACCTGTTTATAAGATATGAAAATAGGGGGCTGAGGAATTTAGAGCCACTATTAACGATGACACTGAGAGAGCTGAGTTTTGGCTCGATAACACGATTCAGGTATTTGATAAACTTTCTTGGACACCTGAAGAATGTTTAAAATGTACTGTATCACTGTTGAGAGACACTGCGTATCAGTGCTAGAATACTTTGATATCCGTAGTTCCACAAGAAAGAGTTACTTTGGAATTCTTTCAAGTTGAATTCAGAAAGAAATACATCATTCAATAGTTCATTGATCAAAAACGAAATGAATTTCTTGAACTGAAACTGGGTCGTATGTCGGTAGCAGAATACGAAAGAGATTTTGTACGACTCAGCAAATATGCTCATAACTGTGTTTCTTCTGAGGCTATAATGTGTAAAAGGTTTGAAGATAGATTAAATGAAGAAATTAGACTGTTGGTTGGGATTCTTGAACTGAAAGAGTTTGTCGTTCTAGTTGGCAGAGCTTGCAAAGCTCAAAAACTTAGCAAAGAGAAAAGAAAAGCCGATTTTGAGGCTAGAGAGTTTGGAAAGAGATTTGCGGGTAAATCACATCAGTCAACATCAAAGAAATTTAGAGAATATCATCCTTGTTCTAATGTTTCTGCTGGGACTTCAATCAAAGATAGAAATGCAAGACATTTCAGCTCTAAACCTCAGACAACATCTGTTGCTAGTATGGGTAGCGTTAGAAATGTTGGACCTGAATGTAAGCACTGCAATAAGCGACATTTTGGTGAATGTAGAATAATGAGTGGAGCTTGTTTTAGATGTGGATCTCTTGATCATTATCTCAGGGACTGTCCAGAAAAGTCAATAGCTGAAAGAGATCAACCGGTGAAAGAGAGTAATACAGCTACTAGAGGGAGACCACCCCGAAACACTAGAAATACGAGTGGTAACTGAAGTGTTATGAGAAATTCTATTGTGAGCTCTGAGGCAAGAGCACCTACCCGAGCTTATGCTATCCGTGTATGGGAGGAGGCATAATGGCCAGATGTCATTACTGATACTTTTTGTCTATTTGATACTGATATAGTTTCATTGATAGACCCTGGATCAACCAATTCATATATCTGTATGAATTTAGTGTTTAAAAAGAGTTTACATGTCAAGTCTACAGAGTTTGTAATTAAAGTATCGAACCCCTTAGGCAAGTTTGTTTTAGTTGATAAAATTTGTAAGAATTGTCTTTTGAGGACTCGGGTTACTATTTTTTAGATGACTTGATGCCTCTACTGTTCGATGAGTTTGACATGATTCTGGGTATGGATTGTGAATTGTAGACGGAAGACTATCGAATTGAAATGTCTGAACAGTGAAATTATTCGGATTGAGTTTGATGATTCGCGTGAATTACCTACTGTGATATTGTCAATGTTAGCTCAGAAATGTATGAAAAAGGGCTATGATGCATATCTTGTATATGTACTAGATACAAAGGTGTTTGAATCAAAGATTGAATCTGTACCTGTTATTTGTGAGTTTTTGGATATATTTTCAGAAGAATTACTAGCTTTGCCACTGATCAGAGAAGTTGAATTTGGTATTGAATTAGTACCGAGAACAACACTGATATCGATAGCTCCGTACAGAATGGCTCCAACAGAATTAAAAGAGTTGAAAGCTCAATTGCAGGAATTGACAGACAAAGGTTTTGTTTAACCGAATTATTCACCCTAGGGTACACCGGTATTGTTTGTAAAGAATAAAGATGGCACGATGAGAATGTGAATTGATTATAGACAACTGAATAAAGTAACTATAAGGAACGAATACCCTCTACCGTGGATTGATGATTTATTCAATCAGTTGAAAGGGGCTACAATATTTTCAAAGATTGATTTGAGATCGAGTTATTATCAGTTGCGAGTTAAAGAATCAGATGTGCCGAAAACTGCATTCAGAATGAGGTACAGACATTATGAATTCCTTTTTATGCCTTTCGGATTAACTAATGCTCCTGTAGTTTTTATGGATTTGATGAACCAGATATTCAGACTGTATTTAGACAGATTCATTGTTATATTCATTGACAACATTTTGATCTATTCGCGAGATGAATCTAAACATATCAAGCACTTGAGAATTTTGTTACAAACTATACGTGATAATCAATTATTTGCAAAGTTCAGCAAATGTGAGTTTTGGCTCTGAGAGGTTGGATTTCTAGGGCATATTGTTTTAGCTGAAGGTATTAGAGTTGACCCGAGTAAGATTTCTGCTATTGTTTATTGGAAATCTTTGAGAAATGTGTCTGAAGTCCGTAGTTTCCTAGGTTTAGTGGGCTATTACCAAAGATACGTGAAAGGATTTTTGATGATTGCGACACTGATGACACGACTGCTTCAAAAAGATGTGAAATTTGAGTGGTCAAAAAAATGTCAATAGAGTTTCAAATAGTTGAAAGTACAGTTAACTGAAGCAACATTTCTGGTTCAACCTGAACTGGGGAAAGAGTTTGTGATTTATAGTGATGCGTCGTCATTAAATGGTTTGGGATGTGTTCTAATGCAAGAAGGAAAAGTTATAACTTAAGCTTCCCGACAATTGAAACTGTATGAAAAGAACTATTCGACGCACAACTTAGAGCTAGCTACAATTGTGTTCACATTGAAAATTTGGCAACACTACTTATATGGGGAAAAATGTCACATCTTTACTGATCATAAAAGCTTAAAATATATTATGACTCAGAAAGATTTGAATCTGCGACAAAGAAGATGGCTTAAGTTATTGAGAGATTATGAATTTATGATTGATTATCATTTGGGAAAAGCTAATGTTGTTGCTGATGCCTTGAGTCAAAAATCTTTGTTTGCATTATGAGCGATGAATACCCAGTTGATGATTTGTGATGATGGGTCCATTTTAGCTGAATTAAAAGCTAAACCAAAATTTTTCAACAAATCCGTGAAGCTTAGAAAGATGACCATGAATTGCAAGTTAAACGAATTCAATGTGAGACTATCCCTAATTCAGAGTTTCAGATCAGAGCCGATGATTGTTTAAGGTTCTAGAATAGACTTTGCATACCGAGAAATTCTGAACTTATTTAAAAGATTTTGCATGAAGCGCACAATAGCTACTTATCGGTTCATCCCGGGGGTACCAAAATGTACAATGATTTGAAACAATTTTACTGGTGGCAAGGCATGAAACGAGATACCTCAGAGTTTGTTTCTAAATGTTTGATTTGTCAGCAAGTCAAAACTGAACATCAAGTACCATCTAGTTTACTGCAGCCTACGATGGTTCTCGAATGGAAATGGATAGAGTTACAATAGATTTTGTGTCTGGATTGCCCCTAACTCCGAAAAGGAAAGATGCTATCTGGGTTGTTGTTGGTAGACTAAGGAAATTTACTCATTTCATACCAGTATTTACAGATTACTCACTTGATAGACTAGCTGAATTGTACATTTTTGAGATTGTTCGATTGCACGGGGGCCACTATCTATTATTTGTAATAGAGATATGAGATTTACATCACGATTCTGGAAGAAACTGCAAGAAGCTCTGGGAACACGATTGAATTTCAGTACTACTTTTCATCCTCAAACTGATGGTCAGACTGAGAGAGTTATTCAGATTCTTGAAGACATGTTAAGATGTTCTATTTTAGAGTTTGAAGGCAGTTGGGAAAAATATTCACTGTTGATTGAGTTTCCGTACTATAACAGTTTTTAGATGAGTATAAAGATGACACCGTACGAAGCTTTATATGGTCGCAAATGTTGAACTCCGCTAGACTGGACTGAATTGATTGAGAAAATAATTCACGGGGTTGAATTAATCAAAGAAACTGAAGAAAAAGTGAAAACGATTCACGACGGTTTAAAAGCAGCTTCAAATTGACAGAAAACATATGCAGATTTGAAATGTAAAGAAATTGAGTTTCAAGTCAGGGACCGAGTGTTTCTAAAGGTGTCACCATGAAAAATGGTTCTTCGATTCGCCCGTAAAGGATAGTTGAGTCCACAATTTATCGGACCGTATGAAATCATCTAAAAAATAAGGCTTGTAGCATATCGACTATCTTTATCGTCAGAACTTGAAAAGATTCATAATGTATTTCATGTTTCTATGCTATGACAATATAGATCCAATCCATCACATGTGATTTCTCCGGTAGATGTTGAGATATAGACTGATTTGACGTATAGTGAAGAACTGATTAGGATTTTAGCTCGTGAAATCAAAGAATTGAGAAATAAACGCATAGATCTAGTGAAGGTTCTTTGGCATAAACACGGGATCAAATAAGCTACATGAGAAATCGAGGAAGCTATGAAAAATTAGTACCCTAACCTTTTCACTGGTAAGATTTTCGAGCACGAAAATCCCTAAGGGGGAGAATTGTAACATTCTATTTTTAGTCAGATCAGAACCGTGGTTTCAGAACCAAAAATATGAGGTTGAAGTATTTATATTATTATTATTTTAATGTCTACAGTATGATATTATGTTGGTGTGAAAATTTCATGTAATAATTTTATCATTTGAATGCTTCATTCGGTAAAAAGGACTTAATCGCATAAAATGTAAAATTAGTGTTTTGTTAGTTAAAGGTGTCAAATAGCTTTGGTTTTTAAATATGGAGGCCTTAAGAGGTAATTAAACCATTTGAAATATTGTGGACTTATATTGTAAAGCCTCGAATTTGGGCATTGAGTATAGGTCCGTAAGGAGGTTGTATATAAGTATTTAATTGTACAAGGAAATGACACAATTAAATGTCTGCTTTAGTGGTTAAGGGTCCTGAAAGGAGTTGGAGAAATCTTGGATTCAAACCTGGGCTTTAGCAAAAATTTATTTATTTTTTCTTAAGGGAGCCTTGATGTTAGTGGGTAGGCTTTAAGAATATTTTTGATGAATTTATAACACAGAAAGAGCCTTGTGGTGTAGTGGCAAGGTGACGTGTTGGGTAACTGTGAGGTCTAAGGTTCAAGTCTTGGGATATGCAATAGAGTATTTATTTTGCTGTTTGAACTGTGTAAGAGGTGGAGCTGGACTGGAACTATGTGGTTGAAATGGTCATAAAAAAATAAAGAGTTTTCCTAATGGTTGAAAGTAATCCCTCATTGGGAAGCTAACATGATAATTGGCAAGAAGCTGGCTTTAAATAGAAGTGAACAAGATGAGTTGGTGATCACTGGGTTTGAGGGATTATTTCATACCTACTTAACCAAGGTGGGTGATCGTGGTCTTTGACGCATTCTCATAAATAGGTGTGTATTCACGCCCTTCTTTGTTGGAAGTCGACAAAAGCTGAAACTTCGGTATTTGGGACCTGATGAGCGTGCGATTGCTCGTGGGGTAAATCGAGCGCATGAAACGTGGGCGTACTTTGAGGAAGGCCACCATGAGCGATCTCATGGGCTTGGGCCGCAATGGGTCGTTTGGGCCCAATGGGCCTGTGGGCTCGCGTGGGTAAACTTCACTGTTAAGTGGGACGTAGATAGACTTGCCATGTCGCACACACGACTTAGGTAGTTCTGGGCCACGTTGGGCCTAGATGGGTCATGTGGGCCTAATGGGCTCGTAGGCCCCACACAGATTAAATCTATAATTTGTTATAATTATTGGACTGGGCTATGTAGGTCACATAGCCGTATCTAAATTTGGGCTAAATCGGCCACACGAGGGTGTGGGCCCACTTGGGCCGAGTAATGGGCCTTAGGCCCATTTGCACCGTTATGTCTGTTTAGGTTACTTAAGTCGCTCGAGGCAACAATGGACCTTCTGTTGGGTCGTTAAGACACCTGTTTGTAAAATCAGCAAAATATCCTTGTAGTGTAAAATGACCATAAAACCCCTGTATGGTAGAATGACAATTATGCCCTTATGTTCTGTATGACTGATGTGCCTATGATTTACATATATGATTGTACTGAGTATGACTCTGCATGCACGTAATATTTATGACATGACATATTGCATGGGGTTGGGTTATTATGGATGGAGGAAGTGTACGGCCTGTAGCCGTTCTATTAATTGGTAGCGTTGCTACGACATTTACAGCCTTTAGCCGTTCTATCTACGGCATTGAGCCGTTTTATTGACTTAGTGCCTCAACCAGTGCTAAGCTTGGTGTGTTGGTTGGGTGGGTCAATTTTATCCCCACATGATGTGTTCGTTGGTACGGGTGGTGTGTTCGTTGGACTAGGCTAGATATCTGTCTACATATTTGCATCTGACATTGATCCTATATTGCTCTTAGGCCCACCTGGTTCTGTTAATAGGCTAGGCCCAACTGTTACTGATATTGAGAATGGGCTAGGCCAATTGATTCAGATGAGGGCTGAGGTCCAAGTGAGATTGCACTGGGCTTAGGCCCACACTCATTGTTCTATTACTGTAATGGGCTCTGGCCCAGATTGATTCTGAATTCTGTCTGTTTCCTAACTGTTTTAATTTAGAAGGGGATTTGACACTGAGTATTCATAAACTCACCCCGTTTATTAACGGTGCAGGTAATCCCCAACCTTAGGCGATTTGGAGCCGCGAAGGACTCGAAGGTGGCCACACGACTGCTGATGCTCTACTGTAGACTTTTTATTTGAATTTTATATTTTGAGGTTTTAATTCTGTAATAAGGCCATTGAGGGATTAAATTTTTAATTGGGCTTTTGATTTCCTTATTTAAAACTGCTAAACACGATTTTTCAAAATTAATAACTATTAAAAAAACACTTAAAAATAGACGTTTTTATGTTTCAAACTTTAGTAGCTTCCACGATTTGAAATAACATAAAGTATCAATGCCAGACAGTAAGTAATCATTTTTGACAAGATGATTTGCTAACCTCGAGCAAAAGGTTTTAATCATAGAAATGAACTTTTAACGACAACTCAATTTTTGAACGACGCTTTGATGTGACACGCCAGATTCGGCCATAACGTCTAGACCGGGTTTGGGGTGTTACATATATGGACACATTTTAGGTGTATTAAATGGTTTATTATTAAAGGTTAATTATGTAATTTAATTATTAAATATAAAATAAATAAAACAAAGTTAATTAAAGGTTCCCATTATCATCTCATAACTGAAAATTAAAGAAGAACAAGAAGAAAATAGTGTTCTTTATTCAGCTAAGCAAAATTCAAGCAATTAGGTATGTATTTTGATCTGTTTTTAATGATTTTTATGTTTTTGAGATCGTTGCTACGTATTCTAGCTAGCCTATACCTTAAATTTTCAAGCTGTAAGAGATTTAACATGTTGCCATTGTTGAATGTTTGAGTAA